>NC_135857.1:15519331-15749331 GCF_031162955.1 Sander vitreus | reverse complement strand
GGAGTGGCGCTCAGGCGAGAGCGGCACTCCAAGGATGTAACTCATATCTATGATGCGGCCTACATGGCAGCTGGCATGGCGGACAGTCGCTCTAATGTGATTAAGTGATAAAGGAGTTGAATTTATTCTCATCATTTCAACTTTAATCTCGACATTTTGACATTATTCTCGAAATGGTATAGTTCAACTTTATTCTCGTGTCCAGGTCAGTACAGTCACGGATGTGTATGGGTAGGGAGTTCCAGAGGGAGGGGGCTGCAATGGTGAGAGCTCTGTCACCCCAGGTACGGTGCTTGGTCCTGAGTGGTGGGGAGAGGAGGTTTGCGTCAGAGGAGCGGAGGTTACAGGGGGGATTGTGGCGCTGGAGCAGGTCTGTGAGGTAGGAAGGAGCCTGGTTATGGAGGGCTTTGTGGGTAAGGAGGAGGACTTCAAACTGGATGCGTTGGGAGACAGGGAGCCAGTGGAGGTTCTGAAGGACGGGAGTGATGTGATCACGGGAACGGGTGTGGGTGAAGAGACAGGCAGCAGAGTTTTGGATGTATTGGAGTCTATTTAAGGCTTTTGCAGGTGAACCATAGAGGATGCTGTTGCAGTATTCAACTCTGGAAGTGATGAAAGCATGAATCAAAGTTTCGGCAGCAGAGAAGTTGAGTGAGAGACGGGCAATGTTTTTGAAGTGAAAGAAGGCAGTTCTGGTTATTTGGTTGATGTGGTTTTCAAAAGTGAAATTGCTATCGAAGATGACTCCCAGGTTACGGATGTGTGGGGATGGAGAAAGGGTGGAGTTGGTGCCAGTGAGACCGAAGTTATGGGTGTTCTTTGTGAGGGATTTCGGGCCGTCGGATTTATTGTAGTTGAGTTGGAGGAAGTTGGTTTGCATCTAGGTTTGAATATCAGTGAGGCAGTCGGTCAGGGTGGAGGATGTAGCTGTGGTGATGGATTTGGTAGAAATGTAGATCTGGACATCATTGGCGTAGCAGTGGAAGTGAAGACCATGTTTGCATATGATATTTCCGAGTGGCAGGATGTAAAGGATGAAAAGGAGAGGACCAAGCACTTGTGACAGAGGAGCAACGGAGGAGGTGCAGTTGTTGATGGGTATGAACTGTTGTCTGTTGGTGAGATATTAATAATAATACTATTATAATAGCTCTCCACAGGAGGAAAAGCAGAGCATTTTCAGCATTTATAGCTATATTTTCATGAATCAAGGCATAAGCGCAAGCACTGGTACAAGTTTGTGGAGCTTGCATTGTTGGCTGTGGCAACACATATTTAGCTATTTTGAGGCTAAATGTGTCAGCACAGCAGTGGTGCACATGTGCTGCAGGTGTAAAATGGTTTTACAGGGGGAATAAATTACAATAAGTGTTTGGCTGGATTCAATCATGACTAATCAAATCATTCCCTTTAAAAGCAGTGCTCTCCACAATGCACTGACTGTAATGGACCAGGAGAGTCAAGATCCGCTGCACAAAAACAGCTCCTGCTAAGAGGAAATTGATGTCCTTGTCTGGGAGATTGTAAGGCGTTGAAAGTCGCAAATGTGGGATAAATAAAAAATTATACAGTTGAAAACCTTCCCTGCTTACTCTATGCAGGGCAAAGTATTAAGTGCTAGCTTACTGGTGTAGGTAGGTAGGTGTCTCATCATGCAGGATTTAAAAACCTTTTTCTTTTTTATTTTAAAGTTAGTTAGTTAGAGTAACTCAGCTCACTTGGTTCTGGTGTGCTGAGGCCTCTTAAGCTGCAGTATCCTCTGTCTCTTCCCCTCCCTGCTGTCTCCAAAGGCACACTAAGGTTTGGCTTGGTTAGGTTATGTTTGCCTAGGTTTGCCTTTTGCTGAGTTTATACTTGACAACACCAACACCCACCCCACTCATGCACACCCTACACCACTGTTTCCACTAACTTCTACATCTTATTCTGTATATTGTTAATTTGGTCTAATTTGGTTCAATTTGGTTAAATAAAGTATTGTCTAAACATTCAACATGGTGTTGTCTCCCTCTTTGCTATGACCAACTGAGCCAGGTCATAACAAGTGGGGCCTCGTCCAATTAAGTTATATTAGTAGTGTTGTGTGTAGTTTAGTGTTAATTGGTTGGTCCAGCTAAAGGTTGATTTTAGCTTCGTAGGGTTTGTTTTTCTTTGTTGGGAGATGCACCATGTGTTTTGTTGGAAGCCTTTGTTTGTGAGGTGATTTGTCTGTGGTTAATTCAGAGTGATTGTTACTGTCTGTTGCCCTGTGGACAGAGATTTCTCCATCAGGTTGTAGGGTGCTTTCCTCCAGGGATGGTGTCTGTTTTTTCTGTCAGTGTGATGGGAAAGCGGCTAGAGCGATTGTCTCGGGGCACATCCGCTGCTGCTGGAGGGTCGCCAATTTTTGGTTGCTCTTTCGGGCTGTCGGGCTAATGTCATTGATTGCATATAATGTTTTTTATTGCAGTCAATGCCGTGCATAACTACCTACCGCAAGTACCACACGAAGCCTAGGGTTGAGCTTTAGCTAGCTTTTGGCTAGGCAGTTAGGGGGAAGTTCTCTGTCATTGGGCTGACAATTGCTAAAGTGCGACTGTGATGGTTGACATTTCTGTATTGTCCTTTGTAATGATGGCTTCCATGTCAGATTTGTTTGAGGTGCCCACAGTAGATTTAGTAAATGGTTGTAAAAAGGATCAGTTGTTGGAGATAGCTGATCATTATGACATTGCCATTGCAGGGAAATGTCGTAAGGATGAGATTAGAAGGAGAGTTTTGTTGTCTTCATTTGACTGTGGTGTGTTAAATAAAGCTGAGGCTGAGCCTGTACCCATGTCATCTGTAGCAACAGTTGTGCAGGCAGCGAGTTTGACTTTTGAACAGCGGAAGGAGCTGTTGGCTTTGGAGTTTGAGCAGGAGAAGCACTGCATGCATTTTGAGAGAGAGGAAAAGTTGCAGTTGGAGAGACTTTGACAGACGGAAAAGCTTGAGTTGGAGAAAATGCGGCAGGATACAGAGAGGAGGAAGTTGGACTTGGAGCAGTCTCGGTTGGAGTTAATAAGAGAGGGCAAGCTTGTTCCTGGGGGTTCTGGGGGTCAGGAAGTTGTCGCCATTGGCTCTGCACAGGGTGATTCGGATGTGGTTGCAAACTTGCGTTTGGTGCCGAGGTTTAATGAACGTGACCCTGATGCTTTTTTCACTCTCTTCGAACATGTTGCACATGCAAAAAATTGGCCAGATTCAGACAGGGTGCTGATGCTTCAGTGCGTCCTCACTGGTCCGGCCCAGGAGGCCTATTCAACTATATGTGGTGAGGATGGCTTAGATTATAAAACTGTGAAAGCAGCCATCTTGAAGTCACACGAGTTGGTTCCTGAAGCTTATCGTCAGAATGTAGAGTTTGTCCGGGATTTGACTTGCCATTTTCAACGTTAGTGTTCTGCTACCAAGGTGAGTTCTTTTGTGGGTCTTTGTGAGCTTATCATATTGGAGCAGTTTAAAGATGCCATCCCTCAATCTGTTTCTATATATGTAAATGAGCAGAAGCCCACCACCGCACTGAAGGCAGTAGAGTTAGCTGATGACTTTGTGTTGACGCATAAGAACAGTTTTGGTGAAGTATGCTCTGTTGGAGATTGGCAAGGTAATGTTGGTGGCAGTATGAGTCCACGCAGTGGCGTGGAGTTTGCAAAGCCAGGTCTCTCACGTAAGCCTGCTTGGATGGGGCGACAAGAGAGCAGTACGGTATGTAACTACAGCCGTGGTGAGGGTCATTGGAAAGACCAGTGCCCGCTGTTAAAGCCAATAGGTAAGCCCAATTTGCCTTTACATGCTCCAGCTATGCTTTGTTCCACAGTCTCAGAAAAGCCTGTTTGTGTGGCCTCTAGTGTAGGCTTGGGTGAAGTCTCAGGTAGGGTCCCAGGTTGTTTAGACTTAGTTTGGGATTCTGGTTTTGAACCTTTCATTGCTGATGCGTTTGTGTCGTTGGTGGGTAGCGACAAATGTGTTCCAATCAAGTTACTGCATGATATAGGTGCGAAGCACATATTTGTTGTGGAGTCTGTGTTGCCTTTTTCACTTGAGTCAGCTACAAATGATTACATACTGATGAGAGGGATGGCGATGGGTTGGATTCCTGTGCCCCGCCATACTATGGAGCTTTACTGTGAGCTGGTGCAGGGCGTTGTTTCTGTCGGGGTGCGCCCTGAGTTACCTATTGAGGGTGTCTATATGGTTTTGGGAAATTATTTGGCTAGGAGTTGTGTGTGGGCTTACACTGTGCCGCCCCCTGTTGTTCCCATGCCATTGGCGTCTAGGAGTTCGGAGGAGAGGCGTCTGTTTGGAAAACCCAATCAGGTAATTAAAGTGCCCATATTATGAAAAAAATACTTTTTCTGGGATTTGGGGAGTTATTTTGTGTCTCTGGTGCTTCCACACGCATACAGACTTTGAAAAAAATCCATCCATGCTGTTCTGAGTGAGATACGGTTTCTGAATGTGTCCTGCCTTCAGTCTCCGGGTGAGCTGTTAAAAATCGGCACGGCTTGTGACGTCACAAGCCGAAACGAGCTGGCTAACCGCAACCGTTAGCTCGTAGCATTAGCGTTAGCATGCTAACGCTAATGCTAGCATGCTACCTCGTTCTCAATAGCAAAGCACTGCTACAACACACACCAGTTCACCATAATCTACTAAAGAACTACTTCCATGTGCGCCCTCATTTAGAAGTCTCCCAGCTAATCCTGCCTTGTAACTGACTGAAGGTGGAGAAACAGCCTTTCTTTTACTGTCTATGGAGCTAGCTAGCTGACATGATCTACATCTGAGCTACTGAGCATGTGCGAGAGCAATCAAAGACAGTACAGAAGACGCAGAAGAAAAGAGGTCTCACTCTGTAGCTAAAACAGAGACCAGCTGAAAAGAGGATCTGCAGCAGTGAGAGAGAGCGGTGCAGTACAACAATATGATGTTTTTTGAAAATTAAACCATGTAAACCTATTCTGGTACAACCTTAAAATACAATTATGAACCTGAAAATGAGCATAATACGGGCACTTTAAACCTGCTCCTCTAAGTCCCATTCCAGCTGCTAGTCAACCTTTTGAGCATTTGATCATGGACTGTGTTGGGCCGTTGCCTCCTTCCAAGACGGGCTGTGCTTACATGCTAACTGTGATGTGCCAGACTACTAGGTACCCTGCGGCCTTTCCCTTGTGCTCAATTTCGGTAAAGTCAGTAGTTAGGGCCCTAACTCAGTTTATTTCCATTTTTGGTATTCCATGCATAATCCAGAGTGTTCAGGGTTCTAATTTTACTTCTCATATGTTCAAGCAGGTTCTGAAACAGCTGGGGGTGAAGCACAACTGCGCCTCAGCCTACCATGCACAGAGCCAGGGGGAGCTGGAGCGGTTTCATTGTACCTTGAAGTCTCTGCTGTGTGCCTATGGTATGGAAATGGGAAGGGACTGGGAGGAGGGACTGCCCTGGCTCATGTTAGCAGCCATGGAGGTGGTCCTAGAAAGTATGGGGTTTAGTCCCAATTACATTTTTTTGGCCATTCTGTCCGTGGTCCTTTAGCCTTCCTGCATGATGGGTTGGTTGAAAGTAAGCCTCCAGAAAGATTAGCAGACTATGTTAACAGGTTCCGCCGTTGTCTGTATGTGGCTGTTGCAAGAAAAAATTTGGTGGGTGCTCAAACCAATCAGAAAAAATTGTATGACACACCCTACACCACTGTTTCCACTAACTTCTACATCTTATTCTGTATATTGTTAATTTGGTCTAATTTGGTTCCATTTGGTTTATCAAAGTATTGTCTAAACATTCAACATGGTGTTGTCCCCCTCTTTGTTATGATCAACTGAGCCAGGTCATGACAACATGCATTATGTATAGAGATATGTCAGAGCTAGTTGGCTGCCTCAGAGGATGTCGCCCTGAGCAGTTGGGGGTTCGTTGCCTTGATCAAGGACAACATGGCAGGAGGTGAAAGAACCAATGGTTGCCATAATCTTAGGCCCTGTTTACACATACATGGTAATTTTGAAAAACAGAGACATTTCCCTTCGTTTGTGCCCTTTGTTTACACGCAAACGGAGAATTCGCCTCTGAAAACGAGTCTTTCTAAAACCTCCGGCCAGAGTGGAGATTTGGAAATCTTCGTTTGCACATCTGCATGTAAACTGAGACAAACGGAGGTTTAGGCAGCCGAGGAAGTGAGGAAGAGAAGAGAGAGGAAGTGATTCGTTGCTGTTGTTGCTATTTTCGGGATTCTGATTGGCTAACATGGGCTTCAGCTTCTCGTTACACTGCCACCTACAGGTTTGGCATGCTCTTGACGGCATTGACAGCATATATACACGGGTACGTGTAAACGAACACTTTTCTGAATACTGACAGCTGTGTACGATGTTATTTTTGAAAACGGAGAGGTTGAAATGACCGTTTATGAAAATAGCCGGCCACGTGTAAACGTAGCATTAGGTTATGGCTGACTGAGGCAAAAACAATAAATTCAATTGAATCAATGTTAAGTTACAAGCAATGCTTTAGAATCATGTTCTTAATACATTATACAAGTTCATATTGTTTGACACTTTAAAGAATAGACTTTTCAAGCCTGTCTTAAAGTGATAGTTAACTGCCAATTTAAGTGATGAGGACACAATCCACAGTCCTCGTTCTGTGCAAAAATACATTCCTAATTTGATCAGAATTTTGAAATTTGAGGCCTCAGTAGTGTCAGATAGACAAATCAAGTAAGTATCTTCCAAAGTTAGTCTTTTTAGTACAATATTCTCTTTTCACATTTTAAATACTGGGCTGTCTTTCATAATCAATTACATTAATTAAGGAATTTCAAACAGGAATGTGGGTGAGCCGTTTTCAGGCAGTTGAGAAAAAGTGCTGTCTGTGGGAGAGAAAGCTGAATTTGGAGTAATTTGTACTTTATACATCTATTACATACACAAACACTATATAACTAACTAAAAGACTGGGAAATTTAAAACATAATAGGGGCTCTTTAAGGCTTAGACAACATGAATAACAGGATATCATTAGCAAAGTAGCAGATACAACTTAAAAATTATACATTTATAAGCGGTAGGCTAGCAGTATATAAAAGAGAGCTTGCTATAGTTTTACCATAATCCAGAGGGTTACAGATACTGTATAGGCTGGTACCAAGGTTTTATCACAGATACATCCATGTGCCACGTGGTTCAGATTGAACAAGGTCTAAACATCTTTGTTTAGACATTAAACTATGTAAATTGGGGCACACCAAACATTCAGCACATCAGTGACACAGTTTTCACCATAACCTCACTTTTGTTATAGTGCTATTGTACATCATTGCATTTAATTGTTAACATATCCTATCATATCGAATGTGCTTGTATAACTGATCCAATACTAAATTGGTATTGCAGCTTCACCATACCTCACATTGGTTATGTTTATTGTACATGCAAATGCAATGCAATTCCATATGTCATTACTCCAACCATTCAGTGTAAAGAATTCCTTGGCAGCCAAACAAAATGTTTAATAGATAATCCACAGGCTATAGTGTAATGTAAATAATGTGACATCTCCATACCAGCATTTACCTCATTCTATTCAAACCTCAGCCATGACTCTGCTGTTCAACTCTGATCTACAATGCCCTGGTTATGACCTTCATTCTACACCACCATGGGACTAATACTGTTAATGCGCTCATTTTATATGAACTAAGCTCATGCCTTCCATCTCAGCATGTGGCAAGCTCCATTAGACATCCACAAACATCATCCCACAGCTTGTAATTAGTTTGTTAATAATTTAAGTAAAATGTTTTCATGTTTGTGTGTGTAGCTGAGGATAGGGAACCATTTCTATGAATGCATATAGAGTGTTGCCTATGTACACACACAATTTGTACATAGGCAAATGAACAAAGATTTATTTAAATTTGCCTTTATAAATCCCAGTGACGATACATTAATTCAGGAGGATATGTTTTGTGTGTGTGTTGGGGTGTGTGATTTAAACTAAGTATACACACACTCTACATGCCTGTGCAGTGACTTTATCAGATTTACTGAATAATTTATGTGGTAAGCTTAGGAGCAAAGCAGTGTGCATAATTGCATAACATCACTCCTATCTGCCATTCCTGTCATTATCTAAACGATTGGTCCCAGCACCTGCCCTGGTAATTAAAACCTTAGAGATTAATCATAAATTCTCCCCCCTTCAGTCGACGCCTGAGGTTGAGATTTGTCTGTGCATGTGCATGAGCTTTATTCGACCCAAAAAATCCTGAGCAAACATTTACAAATTGGGTGACTGATTTCTGAGGAAACATATCCTGTAACAAAGGACATTGTTGCCTCCAGGCACACACAAACTGTTATGTAATTAACTCCCTTTTCTTTCTGGTATGTCCTCATCACATTTGCTGGCATCTGAGTGAAACAGAGAGAACTGGGCAGTTGGCTCTAACAGGTGGTCACCTAAAAAGGGATTCAGCTCAGATGTGGCCTGTAGCTTCAGGTCTGTGAGAACACATGTCTGAGTGTCATTAACCTAATGGCTCGCACAGCATATGGCTGAGTAATTAAAAGCAGCGTGAATAATAATAAATTCTCCTCACATGGCTCCTCAGTTGGACATCAGTCTCTGCTTTAGCCTCAGTTCATACAGAACGTGTGAGCGTTTCACTTCAGAGAAACTAAGGCTACTTCCCTCAGTTATTCACTCTCCCTCAATCCCAACATGCCATCATCCCTGTTCTTCCAGTGACAGTGAGTTAAATGAGTTCATAACTGCCAACTGAAGTCAAGAGTGTATGAGGGCTAAATAAACCTGACTGGAGGCAAGGGCACAATGATTCAGCCATGGTGGTTCTGGCAGTCAGCCTTAATAAGTCACTGTGAGTGTGCATTGGGTTGAACTGAGGGAATTGACAGTGTGGTGCTGCTGACTTGTGGGTATTAGCTCAGCAGGACTAATTATGCTATAAAACTCTACCTGTGGGCTTAAATTTCACCGATCCACCCTTCAGTGACTGGACACACATACAGTACAGTGCATGCGTGTGTGGACACATACATGAACAAACACGTGTGCACACACTAGCCCAGTATACCTAGAAATTGTGTTCGTAATGGATGATTCTGCAGTACATGTTGCATGTCCAAAGCCAATTGTAGTAGATGAGCATGTGGCATGTCTGACTTTCATGCCAGACACCAAAGTTTGATACGATGAGTGCTTTTTAAAACCATAATCACTACCGTTACTAGTGTTTTACTTGCCTAAACTTTACTAAACCTTGACCATACCGTAGCTGCCATGCACCAATATTGTCGGAATAAATCATTTTGAAAAACTGCAGTAAAAGTCTTTGATGAAATGTGATCCAGTGTTTTGCTAAATTGAGTCTGAGTGAAATAACACAAAATCCCAAATCACAGAACCACGTCTGTTGTGATATTTTGTGTATGATGTATGGCTAAAGGTATTTGTGTTTCTGGGTAGCACACACAAATACATATTTATGAGGACGTTCACTGTGGCTACACCTCAAAGACAGAGAGCTAGTGCATGCAGTTCTACTGTATTTACTTTAACAAGGCATATCTCCAATGAGAATCACAACATCATACACAGTGCGTTTTGCCTCCCTTACATCCATCTCGTGACAAACTGCATCCCACCCTAACAGCTCCAGTGATGCCAGGCATTGGAGCCTGGGTAAAGATGGTGCAGGCTCAGCCTCTGCTGCTGAGACAATGGCGCCAATTGAATTTAGAGCACCAAAAATCCTCTATCCTGTGGAAAAGGGAGCAAGGAGGCAAACAAAGATTTGGCTGACTTTTTCCTGTGTAGCCTGTCTGGTTGCTGCTCCCTCGGTACTCAGGTGTGGTCTGTTAAGTGTTGTTTTAAAGTAATGTAAGGAAAAATGAAAAGCTTGTATTTAACAAGTCTCAGGCTGGATCCTTGGTGGTGTGTGTTTGTGAATACAGCAGCAGGTTGCACACAGCGTACAAGCCTCAGTATTTAGTTATAATACAAGTCTGAAGTTTTATCTTAAGTTAGAATGTCAGTATGAGCTCTCTTAATTAGGTTTCAAACTTGATTGGACATTATTTACATAAATCAGTTGATTGTCAGCTGATGACACGATATAGGTGTCCTGCCTGAACTAATGCCAACTTAATTAAGTAAATAATTGATCAACATGCTGTTGTCAGATCGGAAACATTCCTGACTATCAAAAAATCCAGCTGTTTTTTTGAAAAGTGCTGTGATAATACTGTGTCGTTAGATTTTAACAACTTTAGGAACAATCATATTTTGACTTATCTGCTTATTTAAAAATAAAACCACTTAACTACTTCCTGTTGTCTGGATATGACAAAATAGACCTGAACCATAAATCATACACTACGTTCTAATGTTGAAAGTATCATTTGACATTTAGTATAAAAGAAATAAATGTACTAACTAATTTATACAAAAACACATGATATATACATAGATAAGTAGCAATTAATGTCAATGAAATGGTGACACTGAAGCACTACCGTACCACCAATTTTACATCCAAAAAACAACTAAATTCTTTTTACTTTATATTAGCTTTCCAAGCCTGTGCAGACGCCATCACACCAGCTTCTATATTTTGACAGCTGTTGGGAATTTTTATTATATGCTGACAAAAACCACAAGGCCATATGATTATTGGAACATTTCCAGACTTTTTAGGACAAATTGAAAAGTCTTGCTAAAAGCTACTCAAATCTGTAACCTCTGACTCTGCATTGGGTTTTATTGATTTTATTAGTTTTTGCAGACATGGTGTGTGTGTGTGTGTGTGTGTGTGTGTGTGTGTGTGTGTGTGTGTGTGTGTGTGTGTGTGTGTGTGTTGTGCATAATTTTGTTTTCAGGGACTGCAGATAAAAATGCATTAATGTTAAATATTGTACATACAACGTACTTACCAAATACAATACATGTCACACAAAATCAAAAGCATATATATGCTCAGGTTGCTTTTTGCTGTGGTTTAACAGTGGCATACAGCAGTAAAGGTACCATTATTTTATCATTGTGTCAGAAGAGATTTAACAACCTAAACACAAGAACAGCAATGGTCGGTGCTTAAAGTTGATAGAGCAGGCACATGAGAGATGGGTTGTGAAGCATGATCTACTCCACCGTATCTATGGTCACAAGTTTTGGGAATGACTGCAATAAAAAGATTATCGATACAAAAGGCCAAATTAATATGATATAAAACTGACTACACATGCATGTGGCAAGCAACTTGGGATGATTGCAGTATGAAACTATTGTGTCTTTGCTTTGAAAGGAGCAAGCTGATGACGTTCAGGCATCTGTTAAGGACAGCCCTGGGCACCTGAGAGGCTAAAACAATTAATGAATAAATGGGCGAAGAAAACCAACAAACATAGACAGCCTAGTTTTCGAGTTGTCCCTCAGGGCCCAATAATAAGAAATGTGATTTTTCATGAAATGTCAGTGGCACTAAAAAAAAATCTGTTTTTTAATACATTCCCCTGCCGCCCTTTGCATGACTCATTCCAAGTAAATGGTTGTATATTGATAATGCATACATGTCGTGAAATTAGATTCAATGGTAATCAACGAAAAAAACATTTCTAAAGTTGAATAACAGGCACACAGTAAAACCAGACAATGATTGATCCATATATGAATATTTAACAACTTTAAATGTTTAAAAGATCAAGAAATATATTTTGAGTTAACATTTTATCTTTAATGTTTATGCGGCATGTGTCTGATCGTCCTGGAGTAGAGCTTTTGAGCATGTGCTGTGGGTTATGCAAATTTATTTGTTATTCAAATGGTTTTCTCCAAAGGTTGCTACAACCCAGACAGCAGTTGCATATCTACATGATACATTTTGAAGCCACCTAAAAACATGTAAATTACATTTGTTTTGTCTATTTAAGGGCATTGTGATGCAATGTATAATACCATAAGATTTGGGGTCCAAAAACCATTATAAACATGGAGATATTGTGTGTAGCTTACAACAGATTTTCATAACAATCAATATTAATCCTTACTCTCTGGTTAAAGAGAGACTCCACATGCTCTAAAAAATACATCCTAAGCCTGTTCTCTTGCAGTATCACAGATAGTACATTTAAGGTGAGCGAAAGGATATCTGCTGAGGAAATTTCACAGCACTTGAGTGAGCAGACACCCAGTGGGTGCCAACAGCTAAATTTAGTGTTGGTCTCATAGGAGGAGGCCTTCCCTGTGGTGAAGGAACCATTCTGTGGACATTAGAGAGATATGAGAATGCCTGTCTAAATGTATTACTTAACAGTAGACACATAATCTGTCTGTCAAAAGAAACACTAAATAATACAGTGTACTGAGACTCACTTAATTGGAATCTCTTAATATTACGCAGTTAATTGTGCTAAGAAAATGAAAAACATTTTTAAAAAGTGATCACTGCACACCATTATGTGCTGCTCCTACTACTTTTCTTATTAAGTATATTTCAATAGGTACCATAAGATGGAAAAGTAATCCATCTCCTATGAAACGTCCTACTGGCTTTGATTTACAAATAGCAGATAATTGGCTTTTATATTCTGATATTGAACTAGACAGAGGAAGTGTGTGTGTGTATGTATGTGTGTGTGTGTGTGTGTGTGTGTGTGTGTGTGTGTGTGTGTGTGAGTGTGAGTGAGTGTGAGAGAGAGTGCAGGCTCTGCAGTGTAAGACAAAGTTGGCAGTGTTGATGAATGAAGCTCTAATGAAGGACCATGTGGTTCTCCTGACTATTTTCCTAGATTTTCCCTCCCTGTATTAACAAAGACAGACAGATCAGCTCATAGTAGTGATGTGTCTGTGTGGAAGAGGATGTTTCCAAGTTAGCAGCGGCTTATTGGCCGGATGAAATTAGACGGCAGACGCTCTTCCACTCAACTAATGGGGGAATACCACCCACAAAAACAAGCTGCACCATATGGGGGTGAACAAGGATTTTCATGTAATGCAGTATCTATTCTTGTTTAAATACTTTATCCATGTAGCTCCATGTCTGAATCAATAAGAGGTCTTCTCAACAGAAAGTTATTTCATTTTGTTAATGGATTTGACCTAATATACTGTATTGAACATTTTATGTGTTAATGTATTTGATCTAGTCTATCAAATTATGCTTTTTATAATTAGTTAAAGCTTGTCTGTTTGTCTGTGTGGTATTTATTACAAAGCAATACTGAAGCAAATTCAATTATTTATACTCTCTCAGGTCAAGATCCCTGTAATTAATCTTGTCATTACTCTGCAACAACTGCCAACAACATTGCAAATTTCTTTTTTACCAATCAGAGGGTCTACAAGCCTGGTAGACATGCCATATATGCCAACTAATTTGCAAACAAAAGTCCATTTTATCTCCCGGTTTGCCAACAACACAGCCGAGACAAAGATAAGTTCCTCAGTTCACCTACACTGAGCTTGCTGCTGGCTGCTGGATGGTCCTGGCGGGGAGAGTGGCAGGGGCGGGAGGTTGTTTTTGGCCCTGATACATTCAGAGAAGGCCAGACAGTGACATTATGCCAGCCAGGCAGGACTCAAGGGACAGCCATGTTAAATACCATCTCATGGAGCGCAAATGGCATGGAGTTTGTTGTGGTGTTTGGGGGTATGTGTATGTTTGCGTGCATTGGTGTGTTTTGAAATTTGTGTGTGGCTGTGTGTTTCTGCCTTGTGCATAAATACACACACAAATACATAGGCAGATGACACACAAACACATACTGACAGTACGCTGGCAAAGAGACTGGTGCTGTGGACAGATGACATTAGAAGAAAAGGAAAAACAGGCCAAAAGCCTAATTATCCATCAACGATGCAACATGACTGAGATAAACATAAACCGCCATTGCTGCTGAAGTGTTTTTGTATTAACAGGTGGAGGGTGAAAGAGAATGCAGAGAGAAAGCAGAGGCATGGGGCTGCTAGTCATTTATCCAACAATTAGGGGTGGGCGATATATATCGTGTCATGACCGAAAGAACGAGATCCAGGGTACAAGCGGCCGAAATGGGTTTCTGGTGTCTCCCTTAGAGATAGGGTGAGAAACTCAGTCATCTGTGAGGAGCATCGGAGTAGAGCCGCTACTCCTTTGCGTCGAAAGGAGCTAGTTGAGGTGGTTCAGGCATCTGGTAAGGATGCCCCCTGAGCACCTCCCTAGGGAGGTGTTCCAGGCACGTCCAGCTGGGAGGAGGCCTCGGGGAAGACCCAGGACTAGGTGGAGGGATTATATCTCCAACCTGGCCTGGGAATGCCTCGGGATCCCCCAGTCGGAGGTGGTTAATGTGGCTCGGGAAAGGGAAGTTTGGGGTCCTCTGCTGGAGCTGCTGCCCCCGCGACCCGACCCCGGATAAGCGGACAATGATGGATGGATGGATAGATATATATCGTTTACGATAATATCGTCATTGTTGTGTTAACGATGTGCAAATTGACATTATCGAGTATTTAAATTACTTTGAAAAAAACACTTCAAAACACGCATTAAAAGTGTAGAATGGTAGAAGGGGCGACAAAGATGGCCGGGCGCGATTGTGCAGCACCTCCTAGCTCTCCTGTCGGTGTATATTTATGTTTGTGTTTTTCGTAACGTTCCAATGTCGAGGTCTTACTAACAAGTACAGCCACACTGAGCTAATCAATATAGGACTACGATACAACACAGCCGTTACAAGAGCCTTCCAGGCGATTCATAACATCCCGGAGGACATAGCCAGACCGGCAGCTCCCTGTATTGTTGTATTGCTGTCGCCAGCATGTAGATTGTGCTACTAGAGGGAAGAACACAGTTCAGTTTTCAGTCAGATTACATCCAACTACTCCTGATCCCAGCATACATCCCGGTCAGAAGGACTATACAGCCAAGTAGAAGGACTATCAAAACCTAGCCGGACACTGCCCTATCCCAGCTCCAGGACTGCTTCCAATAAGGACATGGTTGTGTGCAATATGTTACAGAGCCATTTTTTTATTATTATGATTTCATCTTGCTTGTATGCTGCACAATTTACATTACAGCAGTGGTGTACAACTGAAGTTCAATGTTCCTACACTAGTTCAATTAGTATTTTGTATGTCTTTGAATTGTTTTTACTTGAATACTTACATTTTAAAGAAAATAAATAAGAACAGTTTTTATTCAACGTCGTGCCCATTATTATCATCAGTGATTAAGTAACTCAGACTTTTAAAAACACATTTTTAAAGGATATCGTCTAATTATCGTTATCGTCAAAATCGCCAAAAATATTGAGATATTATTTTTAGATAGATTATTTTTTGTCCATATCACCCACCCCTACCAACAATATTCACAAACAAGGAATGATTTGTTCTTGGTCTTGTTCATACAGTAAACCTTGAGGTTGTGTTGTTTGGGGGAATCCTATGCGAAACCACCAAAAAAGAGTCTGCAAACCTAAACTGTGTTGTGGCAGCGCTGTGAGACACAGAGCAGACAAGAGAGTGATACAAACATATCTTGTTCAAAAATAAGAAATGTTGATACTGTTCAAAGAGAACACAGTCTCACTCCCTACTCGTCAAATGTATGACGCATGGTCAAGGACCTCTGGCGTTAAGGGGTGGTACCCGTTGCGTTATTGTTCGACGAGGGGGTCTGTCAGATAGACATTCATGTTAATCCCTCCCGGTCAGATATAGACGAAAGAAAAAACAAGCCCCCCTTAACTCGAAATCTGTGACAGTTTTATTATTGGTATTTTTAGCCCAATAACCGCTGTTTTAATCAACATTATTCACAAGATCTTATCATGGTTTATTTGTATTTCTTTTAATGTTATTATTTCAGTCTATTTCAGCCAGGGAAGCTGGGTTGCTTTTTTGTTTCTTTATATTTTTAAAACTATAACGCTACATCTATCAACATTTATTTAGATGTTATCATGGTATTCATTTCTTTATTTTAATAATATTATTTCAGTCTTATTACCGGTGACATATTACAGTATGCTGTAATACAGAACATTACGATATGATCCGAACTAAACGCATTCAAAGCCGATATCCCACAATGCAATGTGGGCATTCATTCACAGAATCGGACAGCGATCAGCGGGTTTTTAACGACAGTATTGCTTCAATGTACATATATATATATACTCTGTGTTTTTATCACCAGCAACAACACGTTGCTCAGCTTTGTTCCAGTAAGTTATACACCGTAATAACGTTTAAACGAATCCGCGGAATACTCCGGAAGTGACGCAGTACGTCCCGCTCAGCGGATAAGAAGATAAAAATACATAATATTCGTAATATTGATGTTTTTGTCTAACGTATTTGAGGATGTAAACAATGAAGATATTAATAATAATAAAATAAGTTTCATGTATTTGTCTCATGTATTGTGTGTTCGGTCGGCCGGCGGCAATCTGAAATGGAATGAAGCCCACTCACGGCCGACAGCAGAAACACAGGAGTCCCCCCACCCACCCCGGAAGAACTACAAATAGACAAGCTTTGTAACAGCTTCTGTGGCGTCTCTTATGGGAGTTGTAGCTTTTAAATATATTGGTATATTTCTCATAATTAGAAGTTGGTAGTGTATAATTTTGGATACACCCTGGATTTTTTTGGGATGGGGAACACACTGGTGTCATCAGATTTTAAAAATATAATCGTTAAATAGGTGAAAATAGCTTATTACCATATTTGACAGTGCTTACAGTGGGGAAACTTTGAAAACCATATCTACATGACAGCGGAGGTCCAGAGCAATCTATAACAGCTGGTCCTATGTGTGTAGCACCTTCTGTTGCTAAATGACAAGCCTTCAAAGATGGACTGGGTTCAGAGGTCAATATTTCAAAGCAGGAGTAATGTATCCTCTTCAGACTGATATATGTCACTGTCCAGGTTGAGACCTTTCCAACGATGTGTTTGCTATAGTCCTACGACAACGTTTTAATTTTTACACATCATGGAGACCATGTTGCAGGTGATACTTTATTGTCCCCAGAGGGATATCTGCCTTGAGTTCAAATGCTTCACACAAAACACTTGACGTCTTGTTTTATCATACAGATGATGACTTACAATAAAAAAACAACATAAACAAAGTGATATGTAGTCAGACTGCACATCACACAGCAACAATCTGTTGTTCATCTTTCACAAACAGTGACAAGAGCAACACACAACCATATATCATGAAGCTATTCCCCTGCAGCCTTAAACATTATTTAAAGTATTATTTGAGCTAGGTCCAAATTAGGCCTATAGTTTAGAAATATTAAGTTTACCCATATCTTCTGCCAGAGGATAAGAGCTCATACTTGGCATGGAGAATAAAGATAGCTCAGACCATATTATCTGTACTTGCCTGGAGAGACTGGTTTCTATTCCTCTCCACAACCTTCATGACAGTCATATGAATATGCTCTGTAATGCAGCCTAGTATAACATAAACCCTCTGATTCACCGTGGGTGTCTGCTCTAAATGATAACACACACTTTCAACACGGGCCTTCCAGCCAAAGGTGTTGTCCACATGAACACCAAGGTGCCTAAAGGAGCAGAGCCGATTGATTGGTTCATCATTTATGGCCTTTCGATAGCCTCTGACCCATGTCACGACCCTTTCCTCAGCTTGTGAAATGGTTGAATGAGATGTGTGAGTTTTGTCTGTGTGCAGTATATAGGCTGAGGTAGAAGTGTGCCCAAAATGCCAAAACACATGTTGTATATGTACACATACCCATACAAAGCTATATACATCTTACTCTGTAAACAAAAACCTCGGCAACAATCTGATTATCTTTTTAATTTCCTGAAAATGCTTCCTAAAACTAGTCCCTTCTTAATTTTGAAAAGGTAGTCTCAGTAAAGGCTACAAAGGTTAAGATGGCTACAAGCTGTAACCACATTGATTAATATGAGGATCATCTTATGTTAGGCCTACCATAAATTGATATTTCAAAAAAGTAATTTATTTAAAACAACTAATAATGCAGTGTGATATTAAACAAACTAAGTCCCACACATAAATATGCTCATGTTTTTTTTTCCCTTTAGTATTTGCTATTAACAGTCACCAACTGCAAAATTTGAAAATTGCATTTTTAAATAACTATGTATGGAAAATAAAATAAAAAATGCTTCTCTTTGTATATAGTTTATTGTTTTTCACAACAGTACAAGTCAAAACAAATGCAAATTAGTCAAACAACGTGTTAAAGACCAGCTGATCACTGCCCGATTCTGTGAATGAATGGCCGCATTGCATTGTGGGATATCGGCTTTGAATGCGTCTCATATCGCAATGTTCTGTATTACAGCATACTGTAATATTTCACCGGTAATAAGACCGAAATAATATTATTAAAATAAAGAAATGAATACCATGATAACGTCTAAATAAATGTTGATAGATGTAGCGTTATAGTTTTAAAAATATAAACAAAAAAGCAACCCAGCTTCCCTGGCCAAAATAGCCCGAAATAATAACATTAAAAGAAATACAAATAAACCATGATAAGATCTTGAAAAATAATGTTGATTAAAACAGCGGTTATTGGGCTAAAAATACCAATAATAAAACTGTCACAGATTTCGAGTTAAGGGGGGCTTGTTTTTTCTTTCTTCTATATCTGACGGGGAGGGATTAACATGAATGTCTATCTGACGGACCCCCTCGTCGAAAAATAACGCAACGGGTACCCCCCTGGCGTTGAAAATTAACGCCAGGGGTCCTTGACCATGCGTCATACATTTGACGAGTAGGGTGTGAGACTGTTGGACAGTTAAACTTTTCTTTTCTTCCTGTTATCTCTTCTGATGTTCAAAAATCAAAAATCATCGTCATCATCAAGGTTATACATTTATGTATGTTACTTTTGTAAAATACGATTTTCAATGTATCAAACTATAGATCCTTGCTACACACCATTAACATCTTGTAAGAGCTTCTGTTAATAAAAACAAATCTAAAAAAAAAAGACGACGACTCCATTTTGTCAAAATACTGGAAGGATAAAAAAGACTTACTTCTCTCACACAATAGGAGAAGTAAAGCGAAGAGGGAAAGATCAAAAAGAGTCTGCATTAAAGTTCCATATGCATTTCTAAACCTGATTTACACAATTAGTTTTCAATACTTTTAGCCTTACAGTAACCACATGGGGATTAATATTCAGATTTTGTGGTATTACCTTCCACCCTTGTCCCCTGACAACAAATCTCACTCTCAGCTGTTCCTCAAAGTTGACAACCATGCTATAAATAAAGCAAGCCGTTCAGCGACCACGATGGGAGCATAGTCTGCGAGCTGTAACATCAATCTCATTCTCAATCTCTATCTTTACCTCTACTTCCCATTTGTTTCTAGTACACACACACACACACACACACACACACACACACACACACACACACACACACACACACACACAGTTTTACACCTAAGACAAGGGGTCTATACATAAATAAAGAGAGAGTCAGTCCAACTTTTGGTAGACAGGGAGCTAGTGACAGGGTGTCAGAGACCTACTGACTGTAAGAGAATAATAACAAGTAGGAATAACTCCCATTGGTTACCAACAGACTGGCAGGTTATGAGACTTTTGAACCATGCCCTCTCAGATGCAATGTCTAGTCAGTTTCAACCGTGGTCCACCGATCTGCCACAATTTCCAGAAGCAGAATATCACTGTGCTTTCTGCTCAACTTCCTGCTATTGTCTCAAACTGTTCAAGCTGGTGTAACACCACCATTGATTTAGCCAGAAATTACAAACCCTAAACATACTATTTGCTATTTAAAAATGGTCCAGCCATGACTTTCAACTTCAAATCGTGATATATGCTATAATGCGTCAGTGAAATGTCCACTTAGTTCCAGCTGACATTCACAACAGTGGGGAAAGCAGCCATTTTTTAGCATATGGGTTTATGCAAATATTAAGGCTAAAATTAGGGTTTTATAAGGATCAGGTTAAGATAATGATAGGGTTTGGGTTCAGGGTTCCTAAGGATTTTGTTGCACTGGCCTACGGACATGGACTCTGAGTATGGTTCAGGAGTTTCAGCTAAAAAAGTGTGTAGGCCAGGGAAATAGAACAAGGGTTAGCAATGGGGTTAGACTAAGATGATGGTTATGGTTACATATTCAATAGCAAACAGACTAGTTGCACTTAATATCTATTAGAAGTTTGAAAGAAAAGTATTATATTTGTGCTATGGATGTCTATGGTGTATTGTGGTATAGCCCAGAATGATTAAACTCTTCTCTACACAGATACTGCACGGTGTTCTCTCTGCAATACTACTTAGAAGTTTTTTTTTGTCTAGGCTTTTTGTCTAAGACTGTTTCAGATCCACACCTGAGATTTTAGCCAGTTGATACATCAAGCCAACTGGGGAAACATGGGTACTTCTCAACACTTTTGATTGAATTTCTTCAGCCAATTTTCCCATTAGAGACTGTGAAGATAGACAGTGCTATCAATTTGCGCTAACATTTTAACAGCAATTTAATGTGGAGAAGAAAATCCTTTTATGCATGTACTAAATTAATATCCTGCAAGTGTGAGTTGTAATGTCTCTGAACTAATAAAAAAGACTTCAGGGTCAACATGTGTCTGTAGCATTTTTTCAACTGCTACTAGATTGTACAACATTGCAATTTAGTCGTACAAATTTACCTATTCTGAAGGAGAGCGGGCCACCAGAGGTGCTTCTCACCCACATGGCTAAGAAGAGCAGAAGCGCCCAGGCTGTGAGCATCTTCTATGACTCCTCATGGGTCCTGCCCCGGGGGTGCCCCTGTCACAGCCACCTGGAAAATATACAAAGCACCATTTATACATCAAACAACATCAAGAGGGACACCCAAAAGCCAAAGCTGTACAGCATATGGTCAAACCTGCAGACATACAGTACTTTCTCTCTATGTCTGTCTGTCTGTCTGTCTGTCTCTTATGTTGCATGCTGGGAATCTGTTAGTGAGAGTGTGAAACTGCTGCTAAGTGAATCTGAGGCCCTCAGGAGTTTTGATGATATATATATATATATATATATATATATATATATATATATATATATATATATATATTAGGGCTGTCAAAATAACGCGTTAAAAAAATTAACACAGATTAATCCATTCCATATTGACGTTTGCATACAGACGAAAATCTGGTGCCACCGACATGTCTGCGCTTCTCTCTGCTGCTCTGAAACAGACGTTACAGGAAACACAAACACCGCTGCATGTGACGCTAGTTAACACTAACCTCAACAGCAGCTAACGTTAGCCTACCGCTAGCTAGTTAACGTTAGCCTACCGCTAGCTAGTAGCTGGATTAAACACAGTTAACATGCTGACAGCTAACGCTAAATGGTGTAAAATTTGACTGTGTTTTACTGTAGAGGATTCAACACCGGTATGTAACAATCTGCAGCTGCCGTCGGAAAAACAACACAGACGGTGCGTTCAATGAAACTGGTAAACTACAGCCTCGTGGTGCATTTGAAGTTATTGTAAATGTCCTTTTCCTATCTGGTGGTTGTTTTTGTCGTTCAACAGCAATTTACTAGTGAAATAAGTTATTGTTATTGTTATACATTATTATTAAATCATTTAATTTTGACCATATGGCCTTAGCAATAAACAAGCCGTTCTTTAATGTCACCAACTGTTGTTTAGTACCCTTTTTTTTTTCTTTTCTTTTTTTACTTTCTTAAAAAGTATCGGTTCAGGCACCGTTAATTATGTATGCGATTAATTTCGATTAATTAATCACAGAATATGTAATTAATTAGATTACATTTTTTAATCGATTGACAGCCCTAATATATATATATATATAGTACTGTATAAGTGAGTACTGTACTTAACTATAATTTTGAGGCACTATACTTATATATATATATATACTTTGAATGCACAACATCTAAAAGGGAAATATTGTACGCTTTACTCCACTACAATTTAATACCATTAGTTACTTTGCAGATTCAGGTTATTTTTACAAAATAGAAATCAAACCCAGCAGTATATAAAGTTATCAAAATTAGCTCCACCTTTACCAGCTGCAACATAAGTGATGCGTACACACTAATGCATCTCTAATTATAATGCAGTGGTATAATATATATATTTCTGAAATGGGCTATTCTGCATTAAGAGTATTTTTGCTTTTGGTATTTTATTTTTTTTAAGATTATGTTTTGGGAATTTTAGGCCTTATTTATACAGGACAGCTGAATACATTAAAAGGGAGAGAGAGGGGGAATGACATGCAGCAAAGGGCCATAGGTCGGAGTTGAACCTGCGGCCGCATCATCAAGGAGAAAACCTCTATATATGGGCGCCTGCTCTACCAGCTGAGCTTCCCAGACGCCGATGCTTTTGGTAATTTCAGTATGTCATTGTCTGCTAATATTTGATGCTATGATGCTAATGCTTCTGTACTTTTTCTTAAGATTTTAAATACAGGACTTTTACTTGCAACATATTATTTTTCCACTGTGTTATTGCTACTTTTACTTAAGTAAAAGATCTGAGTCCACTGCTTAAGGGTACCACAGCATTGGTAATTTAGGACTGGCAAGCATTGCTCTTTCACTTCATCTATCCAGATTTTTGCTGGCATCATAGGGATCAAACTAGTAACTTTCTGATCGCAAGCTGCTCCAACCTTTAAAGCCTCCATTGTCCTAGTGTGTATATTGAGTAAAACTAAAATTCTTTCAAGCATTTAGCACATGCACTTCTCCCAAGCTTTTAACCTGTAATGTCTTTCTTATTGCTAGGGCGCAGGCGGGCTATGACAACCTGTCATATGTCTGTCAGTTATGTATGAATAAAGCTGTTTTTGGCTCTGTTTACTACGTTCATACTCTGAAGCACGGTGTCCTCTGTGCCCTGTTTTTCCATGTACTACTTCTTTTTGAGTTATTCCATCTCAGTATCTGCTCTTCTGTTATAGGTTATTGAGTGATGTTGATGTGTCATTTTTTGGCTTTGCTTTTTTATTCTACTCTATGTCACCTGTTTTATTGTTTCTATCTGAGTAAATCAATGTGACAGCAGCCTCTCATTGACACAGGCGGAAAATTGCATAAAGTATATATTTTCCTTTTGTTATAGTAAGAGCGGTTGACCAATAGGGGAAAACTTGGGGGGACTTGATAGTGGTCCAAATGGGCCCAAGGCAGTAGGGTAACTGTTAAGGTTGAGCTCTGTTTCTAAATTTAACACTGGTATCAGATCATGCGCTTTGCTCTTCATCTCACTATTTTAAAGAAGGCATCCAAGGATTAAAATGCAAAAAAATGATAAGGAATTGCGTGTCATTTTTTATCAGTTTAAGTAAAAAAAGGTTTGTGCAATTACAGTAAAATGTCACAGATCTAACACTTGTGGATTTTGTTTAATTTATATTGCATCAAATGATGTGTGGTTCAGTCTAGCAGTCTTTTGAATGTGTTGATTGTACACCATAAATACTAAGAAAAACCACAGCACGCCATCATTTATTTCACAACACAACTCATGAGTGTGTAAACAGTAAAACATTTATCCTAGTCATGGTATTTTTAGTCTTATTTTGACTGATCACGATTATTCTTAGATGCTTGATAAATACAAGTCCTGTTCTCTTTTCATTAAGGTAAGGCTTTGCTATAATTAGTCTTTATTAAAGCTAGCAAAGGAGTCAGTGGTTCTGGTAAGCAGACACAGAGGACAGTGTCTTCTGTGTTGTCAGTGTTTATGTTGCAGAGAACAGACAGTTTGTTAAAGAAGTTGAGAGAGGTCAGTGACTATAGGTCATTGCAACCAGAGTGACAGTATTGTACTGGGAGGAAACTGGAACTGTATTAGGACATTACCTTGGACAGGACAATCAAAGAGTCTCTTTAGACTCATCCTTCCAAATATAGTGAGCCAATTTCATTTGTTAGATGCATGGAGGACAAAGCAACCAAATGTCAGACAGTATACCTGTGAAGATGGCAGACAGCAAAATTAGCGCAGCCAGACTCAATAGACTAAGGCTTCTATTTTTGTACAGGCACAAAGCCAGCAGAGGTGCAAATGTAGCCAAAATATCATTTCATTAAGGAAGCCGTCCACTCAACTGTTCTGTGCTTGTACCTGCTTGGTTATTTAGGAAATTCTTAAGTAGTGGTTTCTGAGGAATTGTTGTTTTGTTTAAATTTAATTTAATTATGGCCTTAGAGGTTTTAGTTTATCCCTTCTGACTTGTATCCAATGTACTATAACACTGTTTTTCTCAGCAGCAGATCGGTAACACAGATGACGTCATATGCTTTGCAGAAAACCCATTGTGTTTTGATGTAAGGTATTATGCCATAACATGGCCATGTGTCTTTCTGTGTCACTTGAATCACTTGTCTGTCAGGGCAAAATATATGTCAGTCAAGTCCATTAATGGTAGAATCCATGGACCAAATACTTCATCACAGAATAGATCTACAGCTACAGTAGCATCCTATAGTCCCAGATAATGTCTGCCGTGACAAATAGTTCCTTTGGAAGGTATATATATATTTTTTAAATAACCTCATCAAGCCTTTTGGTTCACAACTACCAATTTAGATCTGAAGTTCTAGATGAGGGAGCACTCTGCCCTTTCTAAGCACCTCCCAGGAAAGTGTCTGTAGGTAAGTGTAAAATCATATGAGTCAGTGGCAACGGTGCAAGTCTATGATTAGCATTCTATAATTTCTGTAACACTCCTTACACTTCGAAAAGATTCCCACAGGCTTTACTGAACTTATTTAACGAAAAGGAATAAAATAAAAGCATATTGATTTTTAGTATTACAGATTTATATTTGGCCATTTTATTCTGGCATTGCAATTTATTTCAGGATTAATGGCCTACCCTTGCGAAATATAATCAAATCCCCAAGTCCAGCAATGTGAATACCTTGTGAAATAAGAGTTTACTTGAATGTCATACCATTTATTTAGTTGGTAACATTTGGTGGCTCACTGGCTGTGATAGGCAATAAGGCAGATCCTGTGGGTACTTAGACTACCTTACTGAGTTATTGCTCAGGAGAGCCCTGGGGAACAGTTGGATCCGACTGTCAACACATCAAGATCATTTCACAGACCTTTCCTAGGAAAGCTATGCAAGTAACAGCTGTCAAAAGTCTTCCCCCGAGGTTCTCAGAATAGGAGAAAAACAGCATCAAATGAGAGGCCTGTTCCGAAATTAATTGAGTACTGAAAATTCCTCACAGCTTGTATTGTTATGCACACAGGGGGATTACTGTGCTTTATTGTTCAATTAGCCTGACTCTAGGACAGCGTGTTTAAAACAATGTTAAATGCTCTCATATAAATAACAACCGATAGCCCAGAGTGCATGTTTTAGTACAGCAGCACAGGAAAGATTCAACTACAACGGAGAATTTCTTGAGATGAGCTTGATTCCCAACAGACACAACTGCATCATCATCTCTGAGATAGTAGTTGAAAGCTTTACCACCTCTACGAACACACTCATTTTTTTTACTTCAATTGGAAGTGAAAAAAAAAAAAAAACATACACAAAGCTGTTTCGCTACTTTTGAAAAACTATGGCAAATCAATGTCAATGGTAGCTCAGATACTAAATGTAGCAGCAGCCTCCACAGGCTAAATCACCATTGAGTAGATGCAAAAGCCTTGGCAGCCTTTAGATTGGTAGTCAATGCAATCTGTAACACTAATGGCTCTTCTGTGAGATCAACTCATTCATGTTAGAGTTTAACACAAATTCCAATACACTTAATACAGGGGTATAATTAAGATTTAGTAGGATGATTGCCCTCATTTTTCCAAAACTCCTTAGTTTATTATTTCAATTTGAGTTCAATTTCTGATCTCAGACACACAAACACAGATTGATCTATATCTCTACTACTGTATTGCTACTTTACTTTAGCAGAACAGCTAAATGCATACTGCCCCTTTAAAACATGCAGTAGATTATGTTTGGGAGTCAAGCAATCTATGATTCCAAAACTGAAAAAACACAAATACACAAGTGGTGCAGAGAGTAAGAAGTGAGGGCATTCAGGAATAATGAGATAAATTGCAAAGTATCTTGGTATTGCAGGCATAAATATTACTTCTATAAATTTATAATCTGTGCTGGTATAGAGTTTACACGTACCAACTATGTGTGTTGCAAACCAACAGAGCGCCAACTCATGGAATGACATTTTACTAACTTTGTTTACTGAACTTTCGGTTATACTTTACTTGAAGGTATCTACATAAGAGTGACATGACATGGTCATGAACGTGTCATAAACATTATAAACAAGTCATAAACGTTTATGACATAACGCTTCTTTTAGTAAGTGTCATTCGGTATTTCTCATGACAAGTTATGGTTAAGATTAGAGTTAGGGTTAGGGTTCATACAGGGTGTCATGACAGTGTCATGTGTTCATGACAGTGTCATGTCACTCTTATGTAGATACCTTCAAGTAAAGTGTTACCAAACTTTCTCCTGTATTGTACAGATATGTGGACACAACTTAATCTTAAACTTAATTAAGGAGTGTCCAGATCTCCTCCGCTCTCTCACTCTTTAGATTCTTTAGTCTTTCACTCTCTTAACTCCCTTCCTTCATGCCTGAGGTCCAAACACCAATTTACTTGGCCATTTTATTTATTTTCTTGAAGGCAGGTTTGGTTCTTCATACATTATCTGTCTGGCACATTTGTAAAACTAAATGTTAAATGCTAGATTTGGATGGGCCACTGCTGCAGTATTTATCGACAGTTTTAGTTCTCATGACACTAACATATTGGACAGAAACCTCATGACAATATAACTGTCATGATTCTTCCTGAGCGCTTGAATCAACAACAACTTTAAAGGTCCCACTGCAAATACTGGATTGTGGAGGAATGGAGATACCAATAGCACAGCTTACTTTTACTGTGAGTTGGCATGAATAGGTAGACAGACAGGCAATCATACTGTGTAGAGTTGTACCCATTGCATTTTCAGTATAAGGCTCCCCTGAATACTGAGTAGGCGGAGATCGTGAAATAAAATGTCGGATATTGTAACTCTTATTTATTTTTTTTGCTCACAGAAAAGCCAGCACAGGCTGAGATGGTGTGATGAAATCAGAGAAAAGCAGACTGCAGTGCAATCATAGGTGTTCTGAACACGTTTTTAAAACAGTGAGAAGGTTTTAGATATAGTATACAGTATAACACAGACGGTATACTGTAATTTCTTTATTCTAAAGGAGTCGCTGACTTTAAAGATTTTATTTTACTTCAAGAAAACATGGTGCAGGTGTCTAAGAACTGGGCGAATAAAGACACTATATCTGAAGCTGTGTTGTTCATATCTGCTGTGGAAGATAGTATTTAATGGAGATGTGATAATGTTGCTCCAAGTTGCTCACTTACAGATCCAACATGTGTAAGCAACTGTTTAGCCATTGCCAGTTTGTTTTTATATTTTGTCTTCCCTCTAGGAGCAAAAACTCAATAATTACAGCTTTAAAGAACTCACAATACTCAAAACATGTAATTAGTTGCAGTAAGAGACAAAATACATCTTTAAAATGAATGTTCCAGTGCAGCCTGTGTCATAAATAAAGAACTGGAACAATATGCAAAAGACTCAGATAAATAGGTTAGAGATGGTAATAATTATGTGGGAATAATGTGGGGGATTGGTTAAATTTGCATTCATTCTTCCAGCTGAAAAACTGGAAAATATTGGAAGGACTGATAAAGGACGTTCTTGGTTTGGAATAAAACAACACATTTACACTTTTAAGGATGACATGGCAATTCTTCCTTGTGACAAAATATGAATATGCCTTTCTCCACTGGCTGGTCCAATGCTTGCTCAATAGAAACACAGCAATTCGCTTGCGTGTGCACACAGACAAACAATCCATTTTTGGTTAAATCCCATTTTTATAAAAGCCACAGGGTGACACCGACAGTCTTGCAGCACAGACTGTTGTTAAGTATCAGTGTCATAGTTGACAAATGACCTTTACAGCGTGTGGAGGAAAACAGATACTCTGAAGCAATACAACCATTTTTCCCTCAATCTTGTTCTCAAATCTCAACCCACTGCTCCCTGTGTTGTGTTGTGTGTGTGTGTGTGTGTGTGTGTGTGTGTGTGTGTGTGTGTGTTTGTTATCAAATGTGAAATGTACACAGTATATATTTGCATCTCTATATTAGATGAAAATTACCAGTGAGAAAGGTTTATACTGTAGGGATCCGACATCTACACTAAATGATACCTGCACACAAACACACACTCCACAAGATTAAAACCTTAGAGGCACATTATGAGAAGTCCAAGGTTTTGGCTGCAAGTTGTGATGCACTATATATATATATATATATATATATATATAAACATAAACTACAGCAAAGATGACAGAACATGTAGTATCTTTCTTCTCAAGTTATGACATCTCACAGTTATTGCAGACAAAATGCCATTGACTACCTAAATGCAAATATATATGGCATATGATATGACAAACTGTATCAACATTTTCAAGCAACAGAACATGGAGAGTGTGCAGTATTTTGTGTTTTAGTATTTCACAATGCTAAATGTCAAATCCCTCTTCTTTTCATTTCATGTGGTTCATATTGGTTACAGGTATAAATCATGTCTACACAAACCAATGACGTTTTTATGAATTCTACATTACATCACTCAAGAAATAGCTTTAACAACTACACGAGGCACATAATTAAAAGACTGGCCTTTGGAAAAACTCTGTAATGTATAACCTTTATATCCATGCGAAGAACGTTATGTCATCTCCTTGACTTGTGTAATCGTAATTTGTATGTCCTTCGATGGTCACTAATGTGAAATACTGCATTAACGTTGACATGCAGCACCTCAAAAATGATATCTAGAAAATTCAATATCCCCAGTTATTAACAATAAACAACCCCATGTCATGTCAAGTACTAATGGACATATCAATTATAACTGGTAGTTAGCTATAGCGGCCATGTTATATTACAGGTTGGCGTTGAGATCAGCACAGGTTCCAGAGGTGTAGAAGGCTATAAATAGAGCCGTTTTTACTCTGATCCTCACAGCACACATACTGATGGGGGTAATGGCTCACTGACTAACTAGCTAGCACGGCAAGGCTGACCTTAGATATTAATCATGTTGACTGCCAGGCAACAACACCAATATGCTCTACATCACATGACACCAGTCTGGTATTAATCCTTATTTTATTATTTATTCCGCCCAATCAACTAAGACCAAAATCAACCACTCCACATCCAGTAAGAACTCCTGTCAGACCACTAGAATAAGAGTTCTCAGCTTGGTTTGACAATCAAGACTGGCAAGATGAGTAGGATCAACAACTGACAGACCAGGATGGTCTGACAGCTGTTTGACTTGCCTGTCAGAGCAATAGTTTACACAATTCAAATATCAAAACTGTCAATCAAACGTTGTGTAATTCAATTGCAAATGGGACATTTAAACTGACAGACTGAACCAAAGGCAAGTCAGATGCATAATGAGACTCACATATTTGCATATATTCATGTTCTGTTGCATTGGGAGTCTCAGAACTGGCACAAAAGCAACTTGTAGATGGAAATAAGTGATGTGTGACCAATGTTCAAGGAGGTTTGAGTGACTGTCAGAAGCTGCAGAAAATTAATATGCATGTGGTATGTATACTTCTTGGGTGAATGTTTGCATTGAGTTCAAAGAGAACGTCTGTCAGTTTGAAATGTCTAGACATGAGAAAAAACAATGAACTCAACAAAGGAGAACGTGAGGAGGTATTTGTATATGGAAAATATTACAGCTCCGTTGTTCAGTTCTCTGAAATGACCTGAGAGTTTCTGCTCTGGAATAAACTGTCACAGCCAGCACGATGCTCACCAACATCTCCCAGCAGTAAACACACATTTATTAACACCAAATCTCAGCAGTCTCCCTGTCCGGGGCAATACAAGGTTGATGGAAACTGCTCTGAAGCAGCTCATGAAATAGAATCAGAATATAGAAGTAGTAAGTCCAAGAAAACCTGACTTACTGTACACTAATCTAAGAGGCTTCATCAAATATGCTGACTGGTGGGGAGCCCAGGGCATTTTGCAAACTTTAGGGTGGTTCATTTGACAAAACTTTAGAGAAAATACCTGTTTGTACCTAAGACTTGAAATATGCTTTGTGGGGTCTTCCTTTACTGTTCTGCAGTTTTTTTTCCTGAACAATTTAACTGTATCATATATGGTTTCCGCCTTTGGATGCCCCGCTATTGTAGAAGTAAAACATTTTTGTTCAATATTAAAGGCTACAGGGTAAGAGTAACAAAACACAAAAATATTTCCTGGGTAGAGTACTTATAAAGACAGTAGACTTTGGGGATCTAGCAAAGGAGAAGCAAGCAGTCAAGAACACATGTATATGAAATACTGGAAGACAAAAATAGAATAACTAGTGTTACCCTTCCATTTCTTTACTGGGCTAATAAATGTTGTATAACAATGTGGTTACACGTGTCCCCAGTGTCTTCATCTGAAGCACAGACACCTGTTGTTCGGCCTGTCACTGTACATGCTTGTCTTTGTTACAGTAGCTGAATCAGCCCTGCCATCCTGCAGCTCTGGGTTGCAAACCTGCTGCAGTCACATCATCACTGCCGACGTACAGAGAGAGATTAAGAAACATATTAATACTGGGCAAAGCAATTGATTGACCAATCCGAAAACACAGGTTATAACCTTCTAGATGTATCTCCCAGAACGCATGTAGGAGGTAAAGAATTTAAGAAGGTGCGCCTGTTGCCAGCACAACTCATGGTGGAACAGCTGAAACTAAACAACATGTATAAGAGGCTCAAAAATAGCCATGGTACATACACAGCATGGTCACTACACCAGGGCTAGTGTGCGCTCATGCAAGGTGCAGTGTAGCCAGAAGCTCGTTTGCTTTAATACAGGGACCATACTATGGTATAGCCTTCCACTAAACATCAAGCAGTCAAAGTCCAGAAGAGTTTTTAAAGGTCAGGCTGGGCTCATCTCTGTGGTAAGATGACCAATTAAAATATGACAGGGAGGTCCTCTTTCTGTTAACTGTAAATGCTTTTTGTGCTTATATTGCTTCAAATGTAGTGCTTTTAGTGGTTTTTGGTAGAAAAGGAAGATACTAGGACAGGTATTTGAAGTTAATTTCTGTTCATCTTGTTTTGTTTGTCATTTGTAGGATGTTCTTGGTTTTTGTTGCTTATTGCTTTTGGATTTCTGTGTATGTTATGTGCGTTTGACATCAGGGACAATGTTGGAAATAAGTGTTTACACTTTACATGTTATCCCTTTCATTCTTTTGTTGTCTTCTATATCCATAAAATCAATCAATCAATCAATCAATCAATCTTCCACACCAACTACTCAAGATCATGAAATAACTGGAGTCTTACTTAGCATGCATCTGGCAGAAAGCACAGAAACTCGACTGACTGAATGTGAATGTAAGTCTAACGGAGGGTTGACTCATATACAAACACTCATATTTATTCCTTAAAGCTCCTATGACATGCTGCTTTTTGGATGCTGTTACATAGGCCTTAGTGGTCCCCTAATACAGCATCTGAAGTCTCTTTCCTGAAATTCAGCCTTGGTGCAGAATTACAGCCACTAAAGCCAGTCCCACAATGAGGATTTCCTTAGGATGTGCCATTTCTGTTACTGTACCTTTATGATGCTTATGATATTAATGCTATTGAGGAGGAGAGAGGGGGGGCAAGGTGGAGGGTAGGGGTGTGACCTTGACCAACTGCCATGCTTTGCTTGTTTTCAAGGCATGATGTCTCTCTCTTTCTCATGGGGGGGCCAAATTCTCTGGGCGGGCAAAGCAGAGAAAGGGGAGGTAACCTTCCTCATTATGACATCATAAGGAGCAGATTCCAGATCGGCCTATCTGAGCTTTCATTTTCTCAAAGGCAGAGCAGGATACCCAGGGCTCGGTTTACATCTATCACCATTTCTAGCCACTGGGGGACCATAGGCAGGCTGGGGGAACTCACATTAATGTTAAAAAACCTCATGAAGTGAAATTTTCATGCCATGGGACCTTTAACGTCTCGAAGTCTCGAAATAACTTACGTTTGTACGTGTTGGAAGCAAACGGGAAGAGCCCCAGACCTTTTTATTGTAGTCAAGTCAAGTCAAGATTTAAAGCGTAACTCTCGCGAAAATGCAACCTAGGGTCTTTTTGTGAATGTACCAGAGTCAAAATTTTGTTTAAAACCATAATTAGGACGGAAACGCCACTTTCAAGATTCACCGTACTTCGTTTTTCGGTCAAATGGCTTTTTGAATGGGAGTGCTAGCGGCACTACTATGACCGCATCAAAATCACTAAGAAGGCTCGACACAACATAAAACTTTGCTCGAAGTATCACCAGGGGCTCTACACATGAACTCAAGCATTGAGAACATTGTTTGTGTTCACAGAGTTTACTAAAAAGAAAGGTTTTGAACAACTCACTTTAGCTGTTTGTGTTTCCAGTCGCTGCCATCTCGCCATTCAGAAAGTGTCGATCTCCAAATATGAATGAACGGACTCCATAGGAGGAAATGTCATTCTTATATGAGGCTCCTTGTTCAACTACAAGGTCAATATTGTTTTTCACTAACGACAAAAAAACAAATTAACCGTGCATTTATATGGAACTAAGCTTTAGGAGCTTTCCATCTTTACTCTCCTCCCTGTTACGTTGCATTCCGAGATCGACACTTTTTGACTGGCAAGATCGCAGCGAGCAGAAACACTAACCGCTCAAGAGAGTCGTTCAAAAAGCCATTTGACCGAAAAACAAAAATACGGTCAATCTTAAAAGTGGCGTTTCCGTCCGAATTATGCTTTTAAACGAAAGTTTGACTCGGGTACATTCACAAAAAGACCCTAGCGAGAGTTACGCTTTAATGCGTAGTTGACATACACACATTCAGATGGAGAATAATTAACAGGTCTAAAACTCCCATTGACAGTGTTGTATTGTATACTCTCATTTACACATTATGACTGTTAAACAAAATATGTCATTGGATATACAAACATATAATTTACATCAAGGTGTGGAACTCAGCATCTGAGTAATTTTAGAAAATAAAGTAAAAAAATAATAATGTATCGGCAACATCAGCCTGAAAGGGAAAGCGAGACTTAAAGCTGTATGAAGACATTGATACTGTGAGATAGGGAGCAAAGTTGCAATAAGAATTGAAAAAATGAAAATACGACGGTCTATAATGACAATGGGACAGAAAAAAAGCCTAGTCAAGGATGATCTCATGTGAGCCCAGCCAATCAATTTAACAACATTTTGATAACCAGTATTAAAAGAAATCAGCAGGCTGTTTTGGAAGTTAGGGAGGGGTTTAGTAATAATAAATGGCTACACATTATCATGACAGAAGAGTAAAGTGGCTTCATCCCTAAAGGATGGTAATTTGAAGTTCTAATTAAATGATGAACTCAGATATTTGTGTTAATTGCAAGTTAAAAAGTCCCGGCTTCAATAATCTCAGTGTCAAAGTGAGCAGTGGCCTCAGGCTACTTAAACACTGCCAGTGTTGCTCTTAGTAGACGAATAACTGCAACCTCTGGCCTGCCAAAATTTATCATATTGCACGTCCATCATCAGTCATGTAGTTATGAGCATATGTTGTCATGTCTGTATATATGATCACATTGATCCCAGCTCTGTCCTCATACAGTTCCTTAAAATACAGCATGTAGAGTACATGGCAACACTTATAATAACCATCACTAATAAATGGTAAATTGATAGTAAATTAAACTGAAGTTAACCGTTATTTTACTAACAATGAAATAATTACAAATGTTTACTAGTAATAGTAATGCTTGTTTCACACGTCATAACATTTTATATATTATATGAAGTATTTGTTTATGATTACCAAATGATTTGTAGACCTTTAAGAAACCATCAATAAACATCATTTGGATGGTTATTATACGTTACAACTAGAGATGGTCCGATACCATTTTTTGCTTCCCGATACCGATTCTGATAACTGAACTTGCGTATCGGCCGATACCGAGTACCGATCCGATACCAGTGTGTCATATATTTTATTATGTTTTAACAACTGTATACTACTATCCCTGTATGAATGTGAAATTATTTCTATCTTTGTTGTCGGTCTGGCTCAGGTTAAAGTCTTTGTGAAACATGAACAAACACAAACAATGAATGCCACAGAACTTTCTTTTATTATGCAGTTTGACAGTCCGTTATAACGGAAAAAGAACATAATTAACCTACTTTAATGTAGATTTTCTTTAGGGCTTTCTTATGTGGCATTTGATCGGTGCATGAACTCCAGTACTTCCTGATACCGATACCAGCGTTTTAGGCAGTATCGGAGCCGATACCGATACTGGTACTGGTATCGGAACATCTCTAGTTACAACAGATGCTTACAATAGCTTGTCAATGGTTAATAAATACTTAAAGGAGAATTCCGGCCAATTTTTACGTTAATCTTGATCGCTATAGCTACGTGAGTACTTTCGAAACAACCCCGACCCGAATCAGTGCAGGTAGTAACACGGAGAAGCTGCAGCTACGTACTATAAGCGTCCCCTGAGCTAAAACGGCAGTGGTCGGGGCAAGTTTTAGAGTGCCTTTGTGCCTCTTAACAAACACAAAATGCAATTAATATGTCTGTGCCACATGAACAGGGCCCTTACGTGTCAACAAGATGCGTTTTCAACTCAGACATTGTTTAAATTCGCCTACCCTGGTCCCTGTCTCGATCCTGCCGGTAGCTAGCTTGCCCTGCTAGCTGATAGCCGTTAGCTGCTAGCTGCTGTCCGGTGAGTGTATTCAGACAGGCTTCTGTGATAATCATCCCAATAACAATCCATGGAGCGGCGGTGGTGTGGCTATGTCCTCCAGAGGACAGGTCATGTCACGTCTTGAAGTGTATTCCCCCCTAAAATAAACAGTAGTGCGGTAGTAGCTGTTAGCTGCTAGCTGCCCTCCGGTGAGTGTGTACAGCCAGATAGCTGTTAGCCGTTAGCCGTTAGCTGCTAGCTGCCGTCCGGTGAGTGTATTCAGCCAGGCTTTTGTGATAATCATCTCAATAGTGGCAGTGGTGTGGCTATATCCTCCAGTTACTGAAGGCTAGCTTTAGCTTGCGTTTGGAGCATCAAGTTCATCTGCCTGTTTCCCCACTGTCTGTCTTGTTCTTTCCAACTCTTGTGAGGCTAGTTCTTCGTCTTCGTCAGCCACACCACCACCACTCCGTGGATTGTTATTGGGATGATTATTACAGAAGCCTGTCTGAATACACTCACTGGACGGCAGCTAGCAGCTAACGGCTAACGAATATCAGCTAGCAGGGCAAGCTAGCTACCGGCAGGATCGATACAAGGACCAGGGTAGGTGAATTTAAACAATGTCTCAGTTGAAAACGCATCTTGTTGACATGTAAGGTCCCTGTTCATGTGGCACAGACATATTAATTGCATTTTGTGTCTGTTAAGAGGCACAAAGGCACTCTAAAACTTGCCCCGACCACTGCCGTTTTAGCTCAGGGGACGCTTGTAGTACGTAGCTGCAGCTTCTCTGTGTTACCTGCACTCATTCGGGTCGGGGTTTTCGAAAGTACTCGCGTAGCTATAGCGATCAAGATTAACGTAAAAATTGGCCGGAATTCTACTTCAAAGGCAGAGTTGGTAATGTTGAAAAGCTAGCAAGATTTTAAAGTAGCATCCCCAGGGTTCTGTTCTGAGACGTGTTTATGCAACACTTATGAAATGCTGAGGTGTTTTATTCAAAGATCCCGACAATTAACTTATGTAGCTTATTTTATGTAAAACACACAAAACACTTTGGACACTGATGTGAGATACGGAGAAAAAGCACACTTGCCCAAGTAACGCATTACCTTGCACGGCAGCTGGATTCTCTCAATATCACAAGATTACACAACAATTACGGGATCACATATCACACAAAAATCCATCTTGTCAAGGTTCAACTACAAGCGTTTGTATCTGAACAGCAGCAAACCGAACCAAACAGCGTCCGGTGAGGAGCTACTGGCAGCTACGGGTGCGGTTTAGGTGTTTTTAGTTTAGGTGACTTTTTGTTTAAAACAACGATGGCGGATGTGGCAGACGCCTCTCAAATGATTCTGTGTAACAAACCATCGGACTCGTCAGGTTAAGTAACACACACAATGTGAAAAACATACACATATTAAGCACTTACATAAGGCATATTACTTCATAATCAAAATATGTCTTTAAATAAAACAATGCTAATAACTTCTATAGTCCAGGTACATTTTATTGTGTAATGTGTATGCATTTAAGCATTCAATAAACCAAAAGCGCAATCAACTATAATGAGATCTTGAGATCACACCTACAATTGTGTCTGATTGGTGCAGTTTTTGAATTTCCTGGAGTACCCTGGGAAATTACACAGGCAGGGTAACCCCACAAGTGGCCTGTGGAGAGGTTGAAATCAGTGTTATTTCATGAAGCGTAAGAAAAGAAATGAAAAGGAAGAAAGAATTAGGGGGAAAGGACAAGGCTGCATCAAAGATGAATGGATGTGGAACAAATGGTCGTTTATGCTACATCTATATATCTCCTCTCAAGTGTCTACTACTCCCAATGTGCCCCAGTGCTATACTACACATTCTGTCTGTTACGTATGTCTGTACGCACACAGGTCAAACTTGGTGTGTGTTTGACCCTAACCTGTGTGTGTTTGTGTGTGTGTGTGTGTGTGTGTGTGTGTGTGTGTGTGTGTGTGTGTGTGTTTGTGTATTGTGTGTTACTGAATATGAAGCCCTTCACACTCTGTACTAAATGACTTGGACCCACAGAATGCTTCAGGGGGATATACACTCTCAATCATACTGTACAACACTGCAACACTAAGGGCAACAAAAAAGGAGGCAGGGAGAGAAACAGAAACACAAGTCATAAGCAGACAGGCAGTGTAGCCTGAAAACCAGTTCCTCGACAGACATAGATACGGCTCCCAGTTGGCAAAACACATTGGAGTGAAACAAAGTTGATATCAAAATCGATGTCCCTCGCAATCCTAACAGCTGGCACTTTTGGTTGAACAGCTGTAAGGGTCAAACTGCAAAGGTGCTTTGGTTGCATTGGTGTTTTATGTCTGTGCTTAGTTTTAGTACACAGATGCGGCGCCCAAAAGCTAATGGGCCGTCATTCAATTGACTATTATTCATTAATTAATTTTTGCTTATGAGGAAACATGTAGAGAGCTCATGTAAGTGAAATAATTGACAGCTTATATAGGATATTTTTCCTTATAATCATCCACTATTTGTGCTGACATTTAGTTAATGGTCTTATTCAGGAGTTACAAATGGTACGAAGACAGGTGGTTCAGTGTTGCTCAAGGAGATTTTAACTAGAGCTTAGATCAGGCCCAAAAAATCAAGCCCGACCCTACCCGAGCCGGAGCCCGGCCCGACACATTAGATTATGAGCCTGAGCCCAAGCCTGATTTAAACCCGGCAATTTTTTAATACATGGGACGTTATAACTGACTTTCTCAACTACAATTCCAAGTTGTTTGAACTACAGAAATCTGTTTATAATTATCTTAATGAATAATGCAACAAGGACAAAGCATGTTTGTTTATTCAGAATGGAATGGATCGCAAATGGTTCCAAATGAAGAAACGTTAAAAAAAACGTGACCCTAGCTCCCTCCCTCAGCCGAATAGTGTGGATAACAGATCAAGGCAGCAACATAATCAAAGCCCTGGAACCATATAGGAGACTTTCTTGTCTCGATCACCTAATTAATACTGTCCTTCGCCACGGTCTGCATGCCGAGGCACTGGCCGCACTACCCAGAGCTACGGGAGAAGCTGGAGAGGCATAGCTTGCTTCCCACCCAATTATGCTATAAAGTAATGATTAAAAAAACTGAAATGCTTGATCAAGGGCCCGGCCCAAGGATAGTGGTGGAAAATATCGGTCAAGTTCGGGCTCGGGCTCGGGCAGAGAATCTAAACTCTAATTTTAACCTCACATTAGGCTGCTGATGGAAACGTTGTCCCTTGTAGAAAGTCAACCTGCAGAACTTCCAGATGTGTCTCTGCTACCCCTCAACAAGTCATGTTCCAGTGGAAAAACTATAGTGACCTTAGCCTTTAAAGGAAATGAAGTTGCATAGCCACAGGCATTACACAGAAAATTAACTAAGTTGATCTTGGGAGTTGTTTTTTAACCTTTATTTGCTTTATCTTTTGCTGAGAATGGATCATTTTTGTTAGCAAAGCTATACACCACGCTGACAGCTGCCCAGTACCATCATAGGTTTTTCTTCTAGCCCCTGAGTAGCTGCAGTTGAGGAAGTTAAATGCCTTGCTCAAGGACATATCCTGTGGTGGAAATAAGGCCCTCCCTTGTTGCTCAATAACAGCCCCTGAAGAAACAAAGATAAACAATTAAAAAAAGAAGCTCTATTAATAGAACTCTTCTTTTCTAGTAGAAAGTGTCATAATTGTGCTTCATATACCTACAATGCACACTACTGCTCAGGATCTGTTGACTGTTGGAGCAGACGATGCAAGACAATTTTCTGCGTGAACAGACAATAAAGTTTTATCTTATTGCAAGAGATTGTAAGAAAGTTTAAAACGTTATATACTGTATACTGACAAAACGTTGTTCTCTTTCTGTGATTAGCTTCTCCGTTTCCTATTAGCACTGCATTGCGGGAAATTAGTGTCCATCAATACTGAAAAATTAGCATAGTGACATTTTTGACCGTTCTTTTTTGTTAATGTTTCCACGGTGAACTCATACACAAACATACACACAATTCAGGTATAATCAGCAGGAAATGGGACGCAGCTGTTCATCAACACCATCAATTTAATCATAAGACACACATACAGGACTTGTTTGTTTCTATTGCATGGGTGCTCTTTGGTTTAATCCTGGGAGACGGGATTCCCGGGAAATCTGATCAAGACTATTTCCCGATTCCCAGGAAAGGTTATGACGGGAAATAAAATAAAATAAAAAACACAGGGAGTGTGCGTCTATTGTTGTCATACGGTAATGTTGATGCAGGCAACGTTGCCGTACCGTAGCTACGGTAATACAGGCTCACTAAATTCATTACGCAGCAGTAGGCTACATCCGTGGAGGCAGAAAGAGCATTTTTTATCTGCAGCCAATTTGTCACAAAAATCCGAAACCGCCTGAGTGCAGGGTCTATTGACGCTCTCTGCTTCTTGAAAGCACACTTCCAAAAGAAAGGCAGGGCGAGAATGCATTGTAAACTAAAATAAATATGGAGCCTAAGTTGTCATGAGTTCGATGCAATGCTGATATTGCAGCAGAGTGTTTAGACATTTTTTCTTTTTTCAATTCAGTTTTACATACGTCTTTTTGCAGTGCACATTTGTACATTTCTGTGGGTCGTTTTCTTTAATTTAGTTGAACTTGTATGTGTTTAAAAGAGAAATATGCCTGCCCTGCCCTAATAAAGAAATATTTGGTTAACTTTGAGTGATTATTCCCGTTTCAGCCGCTTACAAATCTCAACAGCCACAGAATGGATTTCGTTTAACAGAATGGTTTAGGAATCATTCAATGGTTTACTTTAACAGATTTTGTTAGTTTTTATAATGGAGTTCTGTAAAATATTGGTTTTATAAGGGTTGCCTAGATTTTCAGAAGACAAGTCACTGGCATTTCATAATTAGCGCTGCAGCAGATGTCACGCACGCAGCTCACTTGATCACGCAGCAGAATTGATCATTGCAAACTGTGTTGATGATGGACATAAACTGTTCTGTGTTCTTTTGCCCTAATAATGATACAAATAATATAAAAAATGTCAGTTTGGGATTTGGGAACACATATTTGAATGATATCGTTACATTACTTGGGCTAAAAAAAAAAAAAATTTAAAACAGACGATCCATTTCCCGGGAATCACTGGATCTGATTCATCTAATTTTCGGGAACAATATTAAACCCTAGTGTGTACTGCATGTCTGCGCTTTGGTATGGCAGTGTCTATTTTGTGTAGTTAAATAGCTACAGTGTGCATTCATCCCCATGCTAATCTCTTTCCCTCCCTATCTGTCAGTCTGTCTCTCCCCACACCTGTCCTGAAAGCCCCCAAGGCTGCCTGTGCTCTTCCCCTAATGATGTACAAGCCAGAACTCCTAATGCCACAATTGTAGGCATAACTATGGGCTCTTGGGTTGTTCTCTTTGCTGAGTAAAGCCACAGCCATACATGACACACTGCTCTTACCACAGCACTTCCCCATTACATACACATCAAAATTACATCCATTAATATCAGACGGCTGACAGGCCACCTTGCTCACACTCAACCACCGGCTGGCTAAACCACTTCTCATGTTCAGCATATGGAGCTTTTGTTTGTTGTTGACTGACTTTAAAATATTCTTATGTATTACAAAATGATAATATTCTTATATACCACAATATCATGGACAAAATAATGTAGCGCCCCTCAAACTTGCAGCCATTGTCTGGTTTATGCGGTGTAGAGCACTATAAAATATGATAACTATTATCATCGCAGCCACATAATCCATTTCCTCTAGTTCAATATTGGTATTTAATGTTTGTTATAGAGCGACCAATCATGAAGCGATGAACAGAGATGCATGAAATGCGTTTGCTAAGTCTTGCATGAAAGAAATGAAGGATGATGGTCATTGCGGCAGTCAGTTTGCTTATGGGATCAGGAAGGTTTTGAATGTAGTTGTCCAATAATTAATTCAAAGGTTTAAACCATGATGCCGATGTGGGTCAAGTATCTTATGTAATTAACTAAAGGCTGTTCATCTTGGCACTTGGACCCACAACTAATTACTGTGTAGCTGCAGCTGAAACTGTAATGACATGAGTCAGTGGCAGAATGCCTCATTCTTCTTATAAGATACAACACTAATGCCTACAGGGAATTCATGTTTCAGAGGTAACATTTTTTAATGTGCTGTCTTAGAGGGAAAGGTAAAAGTTAGTTTTTTTCAGATTGTTGCCACACATCTACTGTACCTAAAAGGCCTTAGATAGTGCCCTAATTTTTTCAATTAATCAATTTGGAGTCAAGCCAGTAAAGTGCACCCTAACTAATATATGTGTCGGCAGGACAACACTCGCAAGCGAGACGTGAACACAGGCTGCTGCAGCCAGTTCTGCTGAAAGTGCCTTAACAGCCATTATCAGAAACGCTCCAGATGTAGACATGTTTTGTGACTATATGGCATACAGTAGGTTACTGTACATGTCTCTTGCAATATCAGTCAATTTAATGTCCAACATTAAATTGAACCCACTCAGTACACCACCGATCACTAGGTTTAACGGCAGATGGAAACCAGCCCAAGCAGTAAGAGTGTATCCGCACACTGTTCTAAAAGGTATCTATGGTGTGTAGGCATCATATTAAACAGCCATGCTAGTCGTCCATCATAGAAAGCCTGGCTGGAAACAATCACAGATTCAACCTGCCTCTGTGGCAGTGCACAGTCGGAGAGAGAAATGGCTTGTACCTGCAGGGTGGTGGATAATGGAGGCGAGCGTCAGAGACAGCAAACAGTGCTTTAGCAGCAACAGCAGCTCAGTATCTGTCCTAAACCCAACCAACTCTGAAATTATTCACGAAGCCTATACAGATCAATAAAAGCTATTGTGAAAGCCGACTTCTTTTTCCAGATACTAAAGCAGCTCAAGTGGTTAAGAGGGCTGCTTTAGATTCAAATAGATTTTACAGTGCAACAGAAAGCACAAGGTCTCTCAGTCTAGCTGTGCCTCTTACACAGCTGTGCCTTAATTGTTTTTTCCAAGTGGGAAAACAATGTTGTCTGGGAGGTGGAGCGTAGGTAAATCGTGTACATACGGGTAAGACTAGGGGCATGTGTTTGGTTGAAGGGTGAGGGAGCACGGATTAGTGTCAATAAGTCTCTCATGAAATGAAGTCATAAAAAATGCCACCATGAAATAAAAAGACCTCTGAACTGAACTATTTTCCAATAATAGCTTGCGATACTCATAAATAACAGTCACATTCCACTGAAGAATGCATTTCCTGAACAAGGCTGAAGTTGCCATGAGATTTTGCGAAAATAATTTGAGTAATGCCTTACTGATGTGAATTTTTCTACTTTAAATGAATCTGGAAAATCTTCTATCTTCCTTCCAAAGTCGGTTGAGACGTTGTTCAGGCATGACTGAATAATAGCTAAACAGCTTGTTTTGGAGGGTGTTTTGTGTTTTGTGATGGAAATATAGTTCTATACAATAACAGTTATAACCAAAAGTGGCCTGAAGGTACAAAACGTATTAACCAAAAGCACAAAATAAGGTGGATAGGGCTTAACAATATACAAAAACAAGAAATAATCATGTTAGTACCTTGATAAAAATAATACCCTTAAAATGGTCAAACTTCCAGGGTCCACCATTCTCTTTTATCAAAATGCCACATAGGAGCAATTCCAGTGGTGCAAATGCACCCCTGATTTAGGTCAGTCCTGAAACCTGGAACAAGCACTGTTCGCTTGGCATTTTGCCTCGCAATATTTGCATTTTTTTTTGAGTTGTTTCTTCCTATTGAATGCATGCTTACGATCTGGCGCCTAGTGGCTACGTTTTTACAGAGTCCTTACACCCTGCGCGCTGTGGCTGGGGGCTGCACACCCAGCGCATAAAGGCTGATGCCTAGAAGTGTCATTGACACAGCAAAATGAAAAGAGAAGAGAAAATACAGGCAGAGGTCAGGGTCTCTGAGACATCGCCAAACACCATAGAGATGGGATTGAGAGGAAATGTTTTTGTATGAGTCTATAGATTGATTTGTAAGGAAAATCCTACTCATTCTGTCTTTAAATATTTGAAGAAACAACCACTGTTTTGCTTGTTTTGCTTTTGCACTTGCTCCATTCCTTTTTGTACAGTGTATGAAAGTGTTCGAACAATTCAGCAGGTGCAACAGAGGCCAGGTACGGTGATTGACAGGTGAAAGACAAGATGAAAAACATCCAGCAAGGTGGAAAAACAAAAGACAATCAACAAGCTTTTAAAATGCATAGTGATTTGATAGGTATTTTGCTTCGTGTCTTCTTCCTGCCCACCAAGCACACTAATTAAGTGGTATGTTAGACAGAGAGGAGAGCACAGAGATAAAGCATACCAGCATGGGTTTCTTGTTTTCTGTGATCTCCAGTGCAACCTAGATATGATTCCCAATCCTACAATGAAACAGATGGTGTGCAGAAGTGCATTCAATCATATTGAAGAAGCACAGTCAGTGAGGTTAGCGATTGTGCCAACGCAGGAAAACAATGCTTTTGGGTTTTAGGAGAGCTTTTATTTCCAAGTTACCTTTCTTCCTGTCTTTGTCTGTTAGTTCTCACTTTTACACAAGGACACATGAGGATACACACTTGGTGGGATAATTATGTAATACTATTTAAAAGAGATATGTAACTGAATGAAGGTTCCTCTCCACACAAATGAGTATGAACTTTTCAGTAGGAGAAATCTTGTGTCTAGTGTCTAGTTCTAGTAGAAATGTAAAATATTTACACATTCAGATTCTGAATTGATCAGTGAGATAGAAGCAGTTTTGCTTTTTAGAAAAATAGGTTTAAGGTGTGCCCTGACAGGTGCAACATATCTAAAAGAAGAGCGAGGGAGATCTCAATCAAGTGCAGTTTGTACACGCCCACAGTCTTGAGAAGAGGTCTTATGAGTCGACATAAGTGAAAACACCGGTGTCAGTGTACACTGGTTTCATTGTGGTTTAAAGCATCAAAAGACAACCTAAGATTTTAAAGCTTCCATTGGTGTTTGTTTAAGAGAAACAGTGCTCTTGCTCTCTACCTCACTGGACATATAACAAATATAAGTCTAACTAATGAGTTTTCTGATGGAAGAGAATCCACTGCCTGCTGCCAAGCCTGCATGATTATTACTCTGAACACCTCATCAGTCTGTGCATTTAAACATTTAGAAACAGACAGAAATATGCAAATACACACCTACACATTTATGCACACACACACACACACACACACACACACACAACGATATAAGCAACTTCGGTTTTACCCCTTTTATCGCCTTTAACCACAAGGAAGATTCATCTTTTGATTAAGGAAGTAGGCCTCTATAAGGGGTACAGAACTTAACAGCAATAGATTCTGGCGGCTATGGAGATAATCTTTGTGTAGCTACAGTGTACTGCCTCTCTGGAAAGCCTCTGGTAATGTTCAATCATTTTCACAGCGATTCATTTAATGAGAATATGTGTTCTATGGTTGCTATAGTTTATTGTCAATAAAACAGGAATAATCTGCTTAATTACAGCTGTATGTATGCTGCAGTCAATGGTAGTGTCAGTGTAGCTCCAAAGAAGAGAAAAGATTTTTAAGGTTGCCTCGGTTTCACACATTTTAAGAGATCCATAGTCCTATTTGAGGGACAAAAAAATACATTGGAAGTCTGTTGCCAGAAAGGAGGGCATACTGAAGGACTGCAGATAACAATAATCAAGACCTGTTGTCATTTCATCTTTTATGACTATTCAATGTGCTCTGACCTTGGAATATAACTGCAGTTTTTTTATTCATTTTGATATTACTGCTGTCTCTAAGAAAAAGTTATTCTGGAAAAGGTATGTTTTATAATATATACATTGCAAAAGGCACGGATGTAACCTTGATCCAACACCGGGACTGGCTTTTTTTCTCCATTTAATGGAACTAGTATGAGCGTCTTTGTCAACCTCTCCACCGATAATATTTCAACCCTTGGCAAACACAGGCTAACGCTAAGTCCAATGACATGCAAACTGCAGTCAATCAGTGTACGGAAGCACAGAGACGGGACTAGCGTAGTAGGAGCTGAAAAATAAATAAAAACATTTGTGTTGAATATGTTATATGTTGTACTTTCTTTTTGCTGAAAAGGATTTTATAAAATTGGTATTGAAAGAGGAACCGGTATCAAAGTCACGGTATTGGTATCGGTACCAAACTTGTTTCAACGATACCTAGCCGTACGCATAATTTAACAACCCAACCCATGCATACACACTCCCAAAAAGTAAACACATTGGTTGGGTTGCATAGTTGTCTATATCCGTTTGAACCTGAATCCGGCAAAATCAATTTAAAATAAGGGCAAATGTTCCCATTAAACAGGATGCACTGTTGCCTACACTGCTCTGACACCAACATCTATCTCTGACATAGCTCATGTTCATGTCTACAAGCCTGTTCCTTGAAGAAGCAAGAGAGGTCATGACTGTTTCATATATATTGTAGTTGCTAGAGGGAAGGTAACTGCAGGGCCGAGGCCTAGTGATGAATCAGCACTGAGGGCGATGGAGTGTAAGCCTGAGGAAATACTGTGGCGCTGAGCAGGGGATCAGGGAAGTTGAAAAGTTGAGAATGGGAAACGGAAAGGGGGGAGAGAGAAAATAGGGGCGTTAGCAAAGAGGTGGTTGAGGCGTTAGAAAACTATTGAGTGTGTGGGTAAATGAGACTTCCAAGGAGATCAGATGGATCAGGGGGAGTCCAAGGCCGTGTGAGCGGGTGGTAACACAAAACAGGAAGGAAGGAGGTAGGAAGGGAGGTGGGAAAGGGAGGAAGGTGGAAGAGGATGAAGGCCAGAGCGGGGGGATGATTTCTCCTGAGTCTCACAAAGCCTGGAGATATGAGGTGAAGACTGCCTACTGCAGCTGTGGTGATCACAGGAAGATTTTGCCATATTACACACATATACACACTCACACAAAGGCCTGTGCACATCCTGTCAAAAGACTATAGCTGAGGCACCTATGCTCTCTTCTAGCTCTTCCTCTGCAGTACCTTCGTCACCATCCACATCTAAGTGAGCTTGACATATACAGTCTAGCTCAGACGGGTGACCCATTATGCTGTAATTGAATCTTTGAAGGTGCTTTCGAAACGTAAGCTGTGACAGCACCTTCTGTCTCATGTATGTTTATGGCTATTTTCTGCGGCCTCCTTCAGGACCAACATTTTGCATCAACCCCATGTTTTCAATTTAGTAAAGCCTTTACACTGATGATATAAATGGGCACGATTGAAGTTCAGTCAATGTGATCCCACTGCCCTAATTAAGACCTGATTCTAGGTGATTTGAGGGCCTTGACACAACAGTTGACACAAGTTTTTGGGGGAATATTACTAATTGGATTTACGGACATTTATTTGCAATCTGACTCATTAGCATATAATCCTATAGCTGACAAATCCTTAGTAAATCAACCCCTTAGTGTGGCCATGGCAAACACAGGAACCACACATCGGGGAGCAATGAAAACCCCATTTTTTCTGGTATCTGAGTTCCCTGAATTTTAAGACCACTTCAATAGCAATAATGGGCGTGAAGCCACCGTTTTTAAGTTGGATTATCTGGCATGAGTCAATTAAAAGCGTTTGTGATGTTATCTAGATAAACCTGCTTTCTAGTAATCCATTAAAGGCAAGATACTGACGTAATCTTTGTGTGTTATTGTGCTGGTAGCTGTGACAGCTGTGCGGCTTGCTGTTCTGACACCACTGGGGAGCAAATGTAGCACAACAAGCAAGCTGAGTGTGGCGTGAGCTCAACTATTAATCTATGCAGGCTTGACGTTTATGTATTACAATATAAATTGGAAGATAAATAATCATATGCACAATTTGCATAATGGAGACAGTTCATTTATATTTTAGCTTGGCAACTACATGTGTGTTTATGCGTTTGAGCAGCATGCGTTCACAGGGCGTGCTAGTAAAACATCATGTTTTGTAAAACTCTCAAGTGATGTTCTAATGTGAATCACAAAAACACATCACATTCATTCTGCAATCCAGAGTGAGAGGAGACAAGATAGAAAGATGCAAAGAAATGTGTACTGTGTTGCCTGAAGCAGTTGTTTATAGATGCCAGGGAAACACCTGCGTGCACCACTATCCACAGTACTTGTGCACTTGAGGCGAACAGGATCATTAATATGGAAAGTACAATCATTCTCTACAACCTAATCATGGCCTTTTGTCAAAAATGATGACGACGCACTTAGCTCTAGTAGTTTCTTCCCTAAACAAACAAAACAGGACATGGACAGAACAGAACAATCGAAATACAAATTCTGCCAAAAAAAAGGGTGGATAGCCCTCTTTGAGTTGGGGACGAAGATGATAAGCCTCATAAAACTATTTCTGTGTTGTTCCTCAAGCTATATTTTATGCAATAAATGTTTTTAGATGTGTAAATTATGGTAAATGGGGCAGGGTTACTGGCCAATAAGGCAAACATGAAATCAGATTGAACTTGCACTCATCAAACATGCAGACGCTATATCTCGATTAAGGGGCATTGATAATGCAAGGCAGGATTAGGGAATTTAATCCTGAAAGGCAGGATGAAGGATTTTAATCCTGCTTAGACTTATCAGTGCTTTACCTGAAATAATAATGACATAACGTCCAGGCAAGTGCAGGTGTACACATTTTCCATGGAAGGAATATATCAGTCCCTTGAGACTGTTGTAGATTTATTTAAAAAGTAGTGGGGTTTCCGATGCGATAAGTGATTAGATAAGTGCTAATGAGTTTCTGTAAATATATGTAAAGTGATTACTTTTAATTAAGCAGATGTAAGCTTCCAAACATAAATCAAACCCAGACCAATCTGCCATAAACATTAAATCTATAAATCCATATTTTTTTGTTTAGTGGGAAAAAGTAGGGAGGGGGAAAGGCCATTCATTATTTCAAACCTATAGAGGAAACTATTGCTGTTCGTACTGCGGAATGTCAACAAAGTATTAGAGAAATTAATAATGGTGCACACCATTGCCTAAACAACACATAATTGAAAATGCTTTTTTTCTTATTTTTTTTTTTTTCCTTTCTTTTATATAGCACAGTTGGTCTTGCTCTGGAGTTTTGAAACTATCGGGAAATGCTGCTGTTCAAAACAACTGCTAATCTGAGATGTGAACTAAGCAACAAGCTGCATCTCTGAATATAGGCTAGTAGATACTGCTTGAACCTTAAATCAACCCTCTCTCTGAACATAACAAATCTCAAATTAACCATTTGGACGTGAAAACATTGTGTCAAGCACAAACTGTTCAAGAAAAAAAAAAAAAAAAAACCTCAGTGTGAAATTAAAGCCCGACAAAGGTACAGCAAAAGTGAAATGCAAAAAGGTTATGAAAAGGGATAAAAACAGAAGAAATAGGGGATTATAAGTGGTTTCAATATTGACGTCTTAACCCCGCAGCTGCAAAGCCACTGCTACTTTGCATATTATTATTGACTTGAGCCCAAGATGATATCTTTTTTTCTGTATGTGCATTCATGAGCAGGCAGACACAGATGCAAATGCTGACACACAACAACACTGATGCTCATACATGTGTGTGCACACACACACACACACACACACACACACACACACACACACACACACACACACACACACACCAAGACTTAATATGAAATTTCACAGTTCAACTGTGTGGACATTTTTTCTGATTAAATTTCATTTACTGCAACTGGGGTTTCATCACCCAATAACAGGCAATAGAGCTAGAGCACGAATACATGCTTGGTTCCACCAGGCACCAGGAGAATATCAAAGCATGCCACCTATGCTCTTTTATTTCTCTCCCACCATCTCTTACTTCATGCTTCTCTTATCCCGTCTCCTTCACGCACCTTTGGCCTCACCCTGGACCTCACCTCATCTCTGTTTCCTCTCAGTCCTTTTATTCCCCTAAATCTCTTCCTCTCCTCTTTGCTCCTCTTGTTCACATCCCTCACCATGCTGTGTCATGTAAGACACACTGCCTGGCCCAGCAGAATGACAACAGCCCAGAGAGGAGACTACAAAATCCTCAACACTCTACAATGACAGAACATTACTGGCCAACAGCCTCCTATGGGCTATAGAGCACTTTTGCAAGCGATATAAAACAGTCTAACCGATGGTGCCTCAGTGAGTTTCCAGAAGAAGTGGATACCAACACGTATGATTTTCACACGATTACTCAACATATTTATACGTGTCAGAATGTAGTGAAAATTGCTTATTTTGTCCGACCAACAGTTAAAACCCTACAGATATTCAGTTTACTACTTATCACTGACAAAGAGCTGTTGATTGTTTTTCTGTTGATGGACTAATTCATTAAATGACTAATTGTCAGTTATCAAGCAAAAATGCAAATGGACTGTATTTATATAGCGCTTTTCTAACGACTACTCAAAGCACTTTTACATAGTACAGGAACCATTCACACACATTCATACACTGGTGGCCGAGGCTGCCATACAAGGTGCCACCTGCTCACCAGATAAACATTCACACGCAATTCGGGGTTTGGTGGCTTGCTCAAGGACACTTTGACATAGGACTGCAGGGCCAGGGATCAAACCACCAACCTTCTGATCGGTAGGGGACCGCTCTACCACCTGAGCCACAGCCGCTCCTAAAATGTGCAGACTTGCAGTTTTTCCTCTCTTTCATCATTGCAAATTTAATTTCTTGGGGTTTTTGACAGAACTTAGTTGTGATTGGCATTTTTTTTGGCAAGTTTTTGGACATTTTATAGGCTTAAATGATTGATAAATGGAAAAAAATGATCTATAGCTCACAGTCACCAGTTGCCAGTTGTGTTCTGATTGGTTGCCAAGCGTTGAGAGAGGGTACTTATTTTCGTAACAGTCAAGTATCAAAAACTGAGGAGGACACGCTGTTGGATGCTGTCCTCCTCTCCTACTTCAATGCCTAACGAATCTCTCTTTCTCTCCCTGACCCTGTCTTTCACTGGTTGAAGCCTGAAAATATTGTAAACAAATTAATAACATAACTAATAACACTGGTCGGACTGTTCAGCTCTGTTTCAGACTGATACCTCCGGTTCAGGCTGGTCCTCATCCTCAACACGTGCCTTTTTCAGTCGCGGAAAATACTTTTCAATACTCATCTGGAATGAAGCAGCAAACATTCAGTGTAAGAGTAAAAAATGACATAACATTATTTATAATACGTTTATTTGATTCAAGGCTGCTACATATAGTGTTTTGACCTCGACAATCCAACTGCAATTTACCGCAAACTTGCGACTAGTGAACTTTCTAAAGCAGGCGCAATCGCTTGTTTGATATGAGTCGGGTCGGGACTCCAACATTAACACACTGACAACATTGTATTCAGAATAAAAAAATATTTGTATAGCACTTTTTAATGTGTGATTGTGTAAAGGTGTTTACGAGATACCAACCTTTCATGAACTTGTGAATTTCGCCAGCCGTCTACTCTCCTTATGGAGACAGACACTGTGTGCACGGTGGGAGGAGCTGTGTGTATGTGAGCAAGACGCAAGTGACAGAGAGACAGAGGAGAGCAGGGAAAGGAAATGCAGCTGAATGTGTTTTAAATAGCGTTTAAAAAAATAAATTAATAACCATGGGTGTAAATCTGATCTAACAGTAGGAGGGGACAATAAACATAAAATTTCTGAAGAGCAATTTTTGAAGAGGACACAAATAATACAGCTATAATTATACTCGTAGAGGATATGTGTACACAGATGAAAGCCTTTATACCATCATTAGTGTAGCATGGAGACTGTACCATTATCCTTCTTTTCAGCGTTTCTCTTGATTCAATAAAAAAACTGACTAAATTGAATGAAATAGTCTTCTTTAAAACCATGTATTTATTTTTAAGTTGTTTATAATCAAGCCACAAAAATACCTTTAAAACATAATTACTTTTTTTGAAAAAGTGTCCCCATATAAAAGAAATACAATGCTTTTGTACACTTGTTAAATTAGCTAATCATAATGTAAATTAGTGAGCCACTGGTAAAGCTCATCTGCTCACCCTGACAGCCACACACCTCCAAAAATATGAACTAAGCTGAGACTCTACACCTGACTGTCCCTGGTCTCCCTGTTCCTCAGCTCTTTCTGTCTCCTTTGCCTGTGACATAGTGACGTTAGTATTTCCATAAGCACCCATTCTTATAAAAATGTTACCAAATTGTCTTGATATGAGGACTTATTGTACTTACTTGGCGTTTTGGTGTAAGCCTACTGAAAAAGGATCTTATGTCTGTTTTTCTTTTCTCTGTCATTTTTAACAACACAAATCTTAGACGTCAGACGTCTAAATATGAGTTAGGTTCATAGGTTCACCACGTGGTCATATTATAATTATAAAATGATCTTGCGTCCTCCACATAAATATTAGGTTTCTTCTAGGACAGAGGATATATATTTAACTGATCAGCCACTTAACTTCATATTGAGCAAAACACAACTGTAGATCTTCAATATTAACCCTAATGTCAGTTCACACACATAACGTTAGGCTTATTGCCGTGGTAACGTTAGTTGTAGTGGGTGCATTTCTATCCAACGTTACGTTAAGGTAACGTTACATTATATTACACTAACATAGCAAACTTTTTTGTCATGACTAATTTATTAATTACTCAGCGTCATTTCTATTTGAGAAAAGAAAAACTTCATCCGATGTTTAATGTGAATAAAACAGCCTTGAACCGCCTACTTACTACATTCCTGTCACTACCCGATGTGACTGTGAGTCTAGTGCAGATCTTACAGCATGCAGTGGACCAAACCACTGTGAGGCAAGGGAGGGGGGGACTCAAAATGTTTCTAAACTTAAAAAGCATTTTTGGGGGTTTGTATTGTTTTTCTGCTTACACAGATACTTTAAGTATACATCATTATGTTATTTACAATACACAGCATTGCTTTATTTCTGGGGGGGGACAACCCTTAGATGGGGGGGGGTCCTGACCCCCCCCGACCCCCCTGGGATTTACATCCTTGTTAATAACGAAATGCAATGTGCGGCGGCCGATGTTGATAGTGAGCCGCACCACCACACATTAGTCTATGTGTGGGAAACACTGATGTATGTTGTGAGATGTTTTTGGTGTAGCTGGTACAGCCATAAAGCTTAGTGCTATTTAAACCCTCTGAACCAAATCAAATCATCACGTATTACACAGATATAAATGATAGCCAGTCGTAAATACAGGAGAGTCTGTGTCCTTTTCCTAAAAAGGTGGATATCTAATTCTGGATGAAAACTCCACATTATAAATACCATGGCTTCAATGAACTGAATGACTTAATCTGTGATTCACAAACACTCCAGAGGTGGCCTCGCAATCAGTGTCTCCGCTTCAGTGCTCATTCATGATACATTTGTCTTTAAAACCTTTTTGTGTCATCAACCCCTTTGTTTGAGTGGCCAAAAATATAAGTAACATTTACTGACTGGTCTGAGCACTGCTACCCACCTACAAACAGTGTGGAGTTGCTCATATCAACAGCCCACAGAAGACAGAAGTTTTCAAGCTGTTAGGACAACAGCGGTCAACTGCCGTCAGGGCGTCAGTCTGGAAGCTGATCTTGAACACAGCTTGTACAGTAAATACGAGGTAGCCAAAAGTACAGAAGCTGATACACACACACACACACACACACACACACACACACACACACACACACACACACAGTAAAAACATAACAATGGTCCCATACTGAGCTGTTGAAAAGACAGATTGATGGTTCAATATTATTTGGAACACTCTTGTGTCAGCCTTAAGATAGTACTTTAATGCTGCTAACACGTGTTTCTTTCGAAGAAATGTTACCGTTTACTGGGTATGCAGGCTATTTTGCAGCAATAACTAGCTTTATAAGTGGTTCCACACAATCCTAATGGAGAAAAAAAGTGCCTTGTACAAGGGGGCCTACACAGTAGGTAGTAATAGAGGAGAGAGGGATGTTTGTATACATTTACCACCAATGCTCCACCATAAAAGTAGTAGTACCACCCCTGTCTTTAATCAATTTCTGATGCACTACTTAGATTTTATTAAATTCAACACCTCCCGCTGATATTAGCAAATGGGTGGAGGGTTCAATCAGTAGAACGGAACATTTATATTTATTTATTTAAACAAAGGGTATCGCCCAAACTGTATGTGTGTGTTTGAGGTTACAGTGTATGTACAGTATGTTGGCAAGAAAACAAACAGAGCTCCTCATTTTCCTACATTTCTCAGCTTAGAAGACACCATGCTTCTGTCCTGAGTGTTTGATGGCATTTGAAAGTGACTTGCATCAGAAAGTCAAAGCACATGCGTATACAACAAGAGACTATAATCTTTACATTGCTCTTTATCATTCCTTTAAATACAAGGCTGGCATCCCAGCGAGGGAGGGAGAGAATATATACAAGAAGGCCTGAGGAACACGGATGGATTTAGTGGCATGCATCACAATTAATTGATTTATTTTGTGTTTCTCCATTTGTACTAGTGCCTATAATGCCATGGCATTTTAAAAAACCCTGATTTGCGTTCTTCTTTTTCAGAACAATGAAAGGGCACATGTATCTCCTCCACCATACAAAAAGCCCTCATATATAACATATAACAGACGTTACAGTGGTAAAAGTCTTAAAGCATTAAAGTAATTGAAGGTTGCACTATTTTCAGGAAAGCAAAAGCAGTTGCTAGGCAACTGCCCATGCCAACTCATTGGCTTATGTGAAGGAAAAGTATTTACATAGGAAAAAGGAAAAAGTTATAAAGGATATATTAGAAGCAAATTGTTTTTCAAACCTGTGTGCATAATTGTTTATACCACTTTGTATACACGCTGATCAGAAGTTCTGAATAAAATCTCCAAAAGAAATGTTTATAATTTGCCCCACATTGTTTAATTGCTATACACAATATGCATTAGTTGTTACTTACACCAAATAAAAATGTCAAATTTGTAACTGGAAGTGTTTATGAATGAAAAAAAAAGCTTTTAATTGAACACCTTATAGTTATAACAGGAACACTACATTCAGCTCATGCAGCTTGTCAATTAAAAAAAAAAAAATGAAATCCATCTAATGCTAGTGCAACAGAAATTGTCCTTCCTATATTTCATTTTTGGTACAGAGACAGAACCTTTATACAATATCGACTGTAATGAGTAGTCATTTTCATTTAGTACATTTAAATGTCAAGGTATCCTGTGCTGAATGTGACACTGAAGGAGAATCAGGTTTAAATTATGGGCAATGTTTTTAAAAGGCAAACTGACATTCCATCTCTGGGTCAATTTGCTTTTCATCTTGTGACCCAGCAATCATATTTGACCGATGGACATTTTGAAGACCCCTATAGAGTAGTTAAGTGACAGGACTCAAACCCACACATGTGCTGAACACAGACACAAACTCACACACAGGCCTGACACAATACAGAACACGATTAGAGACTCAATGGACAAAGTGAGAAGGATGGGGAGGAAAAATATTAATCACTGGATTTGACATGTTTTGCTACCATCTGTCAGCCTAATGTTTATCAGGGTTTGGAGGAGATGACAAGGCAGGGAGGGTCATGAAGGAGGCATGCTGCCTCATTACATGTGACACAAGTCGGTGGGCAGGAGCATGCATATGCATGCGTACATAATCAAAAACACCATATGAACTGTCATATCTTGGTCAGAGATTATTAAATTTTAAACTCCAGCCTTACACGTGGTGTAAATAAAACCTCCTGAGAAAAAAAACCCTATACAAATTGCACTCCCTTGGAGCCATTGTCCACAATCAATACTCCACAGTTGATCTTAAAACCCAGCTGTCAAATTATGACGTTTAGCATGCAGCGATTATAAAAACACAAAAGCAATAGCGAACAAAGAACTGTGCATGCTGTATGTTCATAATACCACGAGTAATCAATATGTATTGACACAGGATGATCCCACAGTTCATGTAGATGGATAAGAACCAGTAAGCTAAGTTCAATAATGGACAATACAAAATCACATCTTGTTGGTTATCATCTATTTTGTTTCATCTGTGTCGAGATCAAGAGACAATCAAGAGGAATGGGTGTGCTAAAAGGTGCAAGATGTGCCAGGTTGTGACATGATAATATGTGATCCCTAGGAGCCTTAATTGTCTCATTGATCACCAAGAGTCTACAGCTATGTTAGTGGCTCTGTGAGGCTGTAATGCTCATTGTGAAACATAAATCAAAATGTTGATAAATTAACCAAAGTATTGCACATATGAGCTAAATGTTGACCTGATGATGGGGCTAAATAAAAAGTCAGAAAATCACCACAGTTATTTGGCTTCATCCTCTTGTGACCACGAATCTTTGCACAAAATTTCAATCCATCCAATAATTGTTGAGATATTTCAGTCTGAACCACAGTGGTGGACCAACCAAAAGACTGACCGACTCAGCGCTATTGCGATACCTTGTGCCAAAAAATTTGCTTGGCCAAAGATGCCACTGTATAGAGGTATTTTGTTCTGCACCTTCCAGTGGCAAGCAAAGGCAGGTTTCTTCCATGAATACAATAATGTCTGTGTAGTAGCCCTTTGCTTTCAAGAATGCAAGTTTGCTGTTTGGCAAACCAACCGTAAGGCCCGAACGCACTGAAAGCGTTAATTGATGTTCATCAGATTTGAAGCGCCAACACCACAGAACCAGCATTATTTTAGAAAAAGACGCTATTTAGGCAAAGGGTTTGCATGTTACAGATCCCCTTATCAGTGGGGGCATTACTTTCTCCCTTGACGGACAGGGTTGTAAAGCCTCCATCAACCCTGCAGTCACTTTTCATCACTAAACCAATAATTGATTTTTTTAGTTTTTTTTTGCAGTGACAGCGCAGGTCACTAAGACATACATTTGTAGTTATAGTCCTTGTTCTTCATCCTCCACCAGCTTTAATCGCTCATTATTTCAACTCATTTATAAACGCCACCACAATTATTAGCCTATTGGGCTTTTAAAGAAACTTTCACACACTCAGCTACCGTGACATTTGGCAATGGTGTCGCGCTCAACGAATTATGAGCGTGATACACGCTCATTAACATCCTCTGCTCTCGTGTCTCACCGTAAATAGAAGACAGTTTGCTGAGCGGCTCTCCGTGGCGTATAGCCTAAACACCACTATTGCGCTGAACTTAGAAAAGCTATGCTTGTTATAGCTTTTGCTTCATTTTAGTGTTAAACTATTTGCATAAGAAACTGTGCATCCATTTCTGTTTCTCATGTGATAATTATAATTATCACTGCCCTCAGAAACCCCTGAGGGCAGGGCATGCGGAGGAGACGTCAAGCCTGACCAGAGATAAGAAAGTTTCTCTTTGTGTGATGTTAATACCTTTTCCCTATAAAAAGCTACTGTTAAAGACTATCATTTTCTGTACTTATGCTGAAGTGCTGTAAACTGACTTTACTTGCTGCAAGTAAACAAACTTTTAAGAGACCTCCAGTGATTTTGTCCATTCTTTGATAAATAATTATCCTAACATGTGGCCAGTTTCACTGATTAACATTGAACACCGACCTCAGTCAGTCAGTGAGACAGCGGAGAGACAGAGAGACGGACGTGCAGCGAAAGTGCACAGCAGTTTTGGCCCGCCTAAACAGTGGCGACGGCAGCAGTAATCACAACGCATCTAGTGATAACAATGCGTAAATGCGCACAGAGACGCTCCAAAATTGAAACAAGGTCGGAGTTGACGCGTCAAAGCAGTTTGATGCGCATGAAAGCAGTCTGATACGCGTCAAAGCAGTTTGATATGCGTCAAAGTGCTTTTGGTGTGTGTTCGGCCATTTAAAACAATGGGTGTACTTCAAAACGCGAACGTCAGAAGCTTTCAGTGCGTTTGGGCCAAGAACAGCGATTTGCAGAAAAAAAAATATATATATATATATTTGCCATTCAAACATGTCTTTGTTATAAAAGCCTGTACACTGTGTCTTGTTGCTTATTGAGCACAGCATTTGTCTGCAGGCTGGAGTTGACCTTTCCAACTGCTAAATGCTTTGCCAGTGAACACAGGCCTTTATTGTGGGGACTCTGAAACTGGAGAAGGGGAGATATATAGAAAGTAATCAATAGGTGCCAAGGGAGCAAAGTGTGTTCTGTGTTTACTTGTATTTGTGGCATCAATGTACACGTGTGTATGCTGCCTCAGAAAGTGTGTAAGCTGTACGATGGCCCCTTGCCCTGCCTTTGATCTGTCCCTTCCAAAGAAATTTCAGACAAACAGGCCTAAGCCTTCTAGCTAATGCAGGGCCGCCTAAGCCAAGCTGAGCTGTGTGGGTACCACCTACACACTGCAGCTTTCCGTCTCCACTTCTTTGAGCCTCGCTTCCACACCTCCTCACAGCTTCCAACACTAAGTGCTCAGCCTCATCTCAGAATATGTCACTATTTTTCCCTGCTTGAATATAAGGTTTATGTTTTGGACAAAGACTCACTGATCTTAAATAATTGTTGTTTATTATATTTTTTAACCAACCCCTGAGCTGATTCAGGGTTAGGTATGTGGATAGTTTTTCTGCTGTGACCTTGCTGATGAAGTAGAAGTCTCCCTCCAAGGCATGTCGCCATTTAGGTCCCACGAGACCAAAGGGAGATGCTGGCGTGAGTTCCTTTTCCGAGGCTGCGGGCAGGCACGAGCGGTCACTTTGTAATGAGTGATCACGGTGTAGGCTGCATAACCTTTGAATTTTATTCCGTAGGTTACCACACTCAGTATTCTGCATCACGTGATAAATCCTATCTTAAACAGTGACTGAAACAGTGTTAATGGGGATCTTTTATGAAGCTGGTTGGTCAAGACTCAGAAATAATTTGGTGACATGAGACAGTTACTGGCACAGACTCCAGATTGCAGCCTGGTGGACGAGTTTGGTACAAGTAGATTGTAGCAGCAGGGTTGTGGCAGTCTTCCAGCTGTGCGTAGTTGTGGCACTTTCCAACCACATAATTCCTTGCAATGACAATGATTCGAGTTATCTTAGCTTAACATTTTGCAGGAATTAACAAATTCGGGTAGCTAACGTGAGGCATACTTTGTAAATTGCAAACAATGCATTATTTACCGGACATGCTAAAGTAGAAACTCTCTGCTGCTGCAACATAACTGATAACTAATGCCCATTATTGCTCTTGATTAACCACTTGTGCAGTGTAAGCCTTCTGTACTTCCAAGAAATGTGTTTATAATAAAAAAAGAGGGGACTGTGGAGGGTGAAAGGCAGAGAACATACTAAAGCATGACTGTGCTCCAAAAGGAGACAGAAGGTTGAGGCTTGCTGCGCTCTACATTTTAATTGAGAACAAGTTAAGCTGCTGATTTAATCTAGCTGTCCCCTGTCTGCAATGAGAGGTGGCCATGTGTAAAAATGCATTATCTTTACCATTACCCTAACGCTGTTTCTTTTGTAGATAGTGTTTACTAAGGTGGGATTTGTGCCTGTGTGTGTGTGTGTGTCAGTGTGTATATGAGTGAGTCTGCATGCACATATCTATCTGTTTTCTCTCCTATTTCCAAACTCTCCAGGGGTGATTTGCTTTGTCTACCAGTTTCTTTTCCCCCAGAGATGCTGTACAGTAGCATTGTAGCGTAGAAGGTGCTAGGGGAATTCACAACAGCTGCAGCAACATTATTAGATATCGCTCAGGAGAAAAAATGAGGAGCAACTTAACATAACAGTTCCCTACAAGACACTTTCTTTTGTCTGAAGAACAAAGCCATTTTTTGAGTTACAGTATTGGTGGGTAGATGGCATTATACTCTCTCTGGGACTTTGAATATTATGTCACATAGAAAAGACAACATATGAGTTCACATAAAATACACTGTTGCTATGGCAGTCACAGAAATACAAATTGCTATCAGTGTGTGTGGGGGCTAGGGCCCTATGTGATATATTGTATTGTCATTAACAATACCAACCTTTGGTAATTAAAAATGTAATTCATCATTATGAGAAGAAAAAAAACAACCTTGGCAACATGTTCCACAGTGTGAATTACATTTATCAGTTATTTTGACAAAATCATAAGCTGTGCCAAGAAAGGGACAGAGAGCGCGGGTAATGAAATCTCAATGTTGAGGCCAACTGGCTGCTCCAACAGCCCCGACAGTCGGTAAGCTCCTAGACAACCATTAAAGGTTCTCGTGAAAGTGTGTGAGCGATAGAGAGCAACAGAGAAAAACAGCATTGTGTATTTCTGAAAATACATCCGTGCAATTGTCTACGGGAAATGATCAATTTGAGCAAAGGTTTGCAGAGTGGGGGGAAACCAGACCCAATCTTGGCTCAGTTATAGATTGAGTCAATATGAAAATCAGAGAGCTGCTGTGAAAAAAGCTACCCTGTAAATATGTTTTTCATCCAACAGAAAAATGCAGCTGCTACATTTTCTGAATATGTTAGGCCTTCTTTTCACAAGGGTTCAGAACATTCATAACGCGCTTCAACCAAGGATGAGACTAGTGATCGCAAAGTTTTTACCACTATTTAATAACAGCGATAATAACTTAAAATTGATTAATAAATAAATAGGCATGAATAGGACAGATGTGCTTATCTCAAAGACCTTGATTTCAATACCAAGCACAAAAACTGAAGAAGGCTAAAATCAAACTTAATACAATTCATTCCCTAAAATGCATATTTTCAAGGAAAGGTTAAATTCCTCTGAAGAAAGGATCCTGTTAGATTTTTTACATCGATTTCACTCTTCATTTATTGTGGTTTACCCCCTTTAGACCAGCCTGTTTACTGAATGCTGGAGTATACTACCAAAACCTCCACATTTGAAAACAAAGATCTCATTTCTAGGTGTGAAAGTGTCTGCAAAAATGATGTGTGTGTACTTTAGGCTACACTCATTATAGAAGACGGGCATCTCGAATATCCCATGGGGAAGCGCAGCGCAAAGAGGTGAGAGAATCATGCTCCTAGTGATCTTGCCATCTGTTACACTGGGATTGATTTCTCCAGCATCTGGCTGAATGTTTGTCTACATTGCATCGCTGTCTCTATCTCTCTCTCTCTCACCCAAACAAACACACACACACATGCTCTCATATGCTCACACACATTCTTGTACTTCTATCCTTATGAGGATCATATACTGACAACAGTTTTAAAATGATTTTATTTTTTTAAAGACCTGGGCATATTGCTCATTATATTCTTACCAAACCAAATGATGGTACACCTAACATACAGTGGGCTATCATTAAGCTAATGAATGACACGTAAAAATGAACACACAACTTTGAATTCAGCAATTAATAATGCAACAGGGAATCAATCTGATCGATAAGCCAGTCTGCAGATAAAGAGAGAAGCAAAGCAAAATTGTAGAACAAGCTCATATTTCTATACACAGTACATGCAGCTTCATACAGAGCTCAAAAACAGCAAAACTGACCATAACATTACATAACATAACCATACACTATACAGATACATGCAAATTCTTATTCTTTACCTCGTGTCTGTCACTTCGCCCCCTACAGTTTTTTTCTTGGTTCAGTGAAAGAAACAAACTTGAAGTCAGAAGGTGTACGGTTGTATTTTTCATTTTAGGTGGAAGAATATTCCTTACTTGACATTTTGTGAGTTTATTTTGTTAACTAAAGAAGCTAAAAGAGCTTAGCGAACTCGTAGATAGTGTGCAATGCATTCAGATACATGTAGGCACAGCTGCCACGGTGCTGCGAGTAGAAGAACTCGCTTTCAAAGTCCAATAGCACACACTGGGGAACTGATTTCTTCAATTGACTATATACCCTCATATCATATACTGATTGGACATCCACATTAAAAGGTGGCGAATTTTCCCTTTAACAATACACACATCACTTCAATAACATAATAACTCTTCCAACTGTTGTATAAATAGGTAATGGTAAATGTTAGGAAGAGCAGATATAGGAAAACAGCAACTTAATCTTCTTGGTAAACTTTGTAAACATCAGGGCCCTCATTTAAAAACGTGGTATACGCACAAAAGAAGACGTACGCCGCTCTCTACGCAAGAATTGGGATTTATAAAAAGCAAACTTAACGGGAAAATGTGCGGTCCTTCACGGACACTCTGACTAAGGAGTACGCACGGAAATGGGTGAAATGAGAAACAGCGACACCGACGGTAGATGGATGAAACGCGTGAAACTGAGACCATTGTGTAAAATAAATCGAAATATTGCCTCTCATTGATGATATAAAGAATCCAAAAAGCCATTCTTACAATTAATATCCTACATAAACACCTGTTTGATCGATCTGCGGTGAAAAACAGACAAAATAAACAAGATATTATCGTAAATTAAAATGAAGATATATTTGCGAAAAAAACCCTCAAATGTTCTGTAATTATATTGGCATGTTATGGAATTTATTCTCACCATTAACAGGACAAATAATGTTTACACTGATGCTGTTTTCAATGCCTCCGTCTGGCGGAGCACATCGTTTTAATATGGTCATCATTATATACAGTATCATAGTGCTTTATACAGTGTTTATTTTATATTTATAAATATATATTTATTTTTATGGCTTTAGATCGTTTTATTTTTGTTTTAAATGTTTGTTTTTATTGTAGGTCTAAAGCATGTTTTAACCATTGTGAAAGGTACAACAGAACATACAGTAGAACGTTTTACTAATTACATGCTTTCATTTATAATTAGATTCATTCCGACACCTTTAGCTTTTTAAATACAATCAAATTGATGGGTATAAAACAGGCATGCCATGCGTAATGACGCACAATGGCTGGCTTTGCACTGTTGGGAGATGTGGCAAATGTAGACCGCAAGAAGATTTGCTGGCAAAGGAGGACGAGTGTCCTCAGAGCCAGTTCTGACAGCCTGGAGCTGTCCTGTTGGATCTCTGTGCTGTTTTGGGCACAGCGTTACAGAGAGGACCACTCGGAGAAACCACGCCGTGCTGTTGTCATGCCGAGGGGTGGGGTCAGCTCTGGCGTCCCGTGGCAGAAACACTTTCTCTGTGTAGCACTAGGCGTTTTTTGCATCAACTTTAATATCGGACCATTTCTGAGGATGTGGCATTAACTGCGTCTGCAACATGTTGTCACTCTACAGCTTTTTTGGCATTAGTAATGCCCACATTGTGCCCTCCAAACATATTTTCCTCTTTTCCACCTCTCTAACAAGAACTACAACTTCACATTGAGTTAAAGTCCTTTGCTTTGTTTTCCTCTGTGCGCATGATGTCGGTATGAATGAATATTAAGTTGGGGAGTTTCACTGCCTATTTAAGGGCAATTATGGGCGTGACATGAAGCCGCCAAAGCTGCGCCACATTTAGAGTCGGTTGTGATTTATAAAGGAAATCCAGCGTAGGACTTAGGTTTTATAAATCTGAATATTTCTGTGCATACTCACATCCTATGTTTTGTCCGTACGCCACTTCTGACGCAAATTCGCCGCACAGTTTTATAAGTGAGGCCCCAGAGCAACCACAGAAAGTACACTTGGGAGAGGCGTGAGGGAGCTAGAGCAGCGTGCCAGACTACAACAACTTGGTTTGACGTAAGTGACAGTAGAGCAAACGCTGACACAGGTTAAACCTACACGAAACCCCAAAATAAAAAAAATATCCCAGTATAATAACTATTTTAATAATTTATATATATTGAATTTCTATTAGTTAAACAATAGGCCTACATAAAAAGCAGCACTTCCCGCAATACCTCAATATCTCATCATGTACAATTGTCTCGTCTCCCTCATCATTTTTGCTTGTCTTATTCCACCAAAACACTTTCTATTCAAAATATGTTTGACGTTAACTGAACAACCAGGCAATTTCTTCACTCCATAGAGGAGAGGAAAGAGCCCATGAAGACCTATAAATCCTATCAGCTTATCAAACTGAAGCCAATTTCAGTGAGATGTTGTCAACATTCATTCGTTTCCTAGTCCCAATTCTTTCACCTTGAATTATTAGTTACAGCTCAGAAAATAGCAACTGGCTCTGTGACTGTGAGTTTAAAAATTATATATATATATATATATTTTTTTTTTTTTGCTTTGAAGAATGGTTTGTAATTAGTTTATTAATTAGGTAGTGAACCCTTTATAAATCATTAATAAGATATTATAACTCATTAGATGAAAAAGGTAAAGTGTGTGTGGTAAAGTGTAAAACTAACATTTTTAACTGGCATAATGGAACCTTATTGTAAAGTGTAAACCACACCAATGTTTAACCTATTAATGGGGTCCTAACATTTATAACTGGCAAAAGGTAGCCTTATTGTAAAGTGTAAAACACATCACAATTTATTTAGTAAATCATTAATTATTGGTGATGTGTTTTACACTTTACCATAAGGTTCCATTTTGCCAGTTAAAAGCATTAGTAACTGGGGGCTCATCCAGTAAGAGTGTTCGCCCCATGTTGGCCGAGTCCTGCAGTGGCGCGGGCTCGAATCCGACCTGCTGCCTTTCTTGCGTGTCACCCCCATCTCTCTCCCCCTTTCATGTCTATCCACTGTCGCTATAATAAAGGGAAAAAGCCCCCCAAAAAATAATCTTAAAATAAAAATAAATAAAAAAGTATTAGTATGTTATTAGATGTTTTACACTTTACCTTTGGCAGTTATAAATGTAAAATAAATAAATGGCCACTTAAAATGAGAAGAAACATGATGAATCAACTCAGTGAACTGATACCAAGGATGCTGGCTGATGGAGAAGACCAAGTAAGGTAAGGAACTAAGCTGAAGCTTAGCAGTTGTACAGATACATGTGGGCACACTCTTTGGCAAGCAACACGTGACTGTTGCCCTTTTTAATCTAATGAGTTATATCTTATTAATGATTTATAAAGGGTTCACAACCTAATTAATAAACTACTTACAAATCATTCTTAAACCCTTCATAAGGTAACCTTATTGTAAAGTGGTACCGTATCTTATTGTATAACAGAAAATCTATGTATGTTGCTATAAATATTGTACGTATGATTTAATTGCAATCTGCTTCATCCAACAAAAAACTATTAGGGATTTAAAGGGATTCTTACACTGATGGATACAATTTGTGTTCAGATTTGCCTTTTTCTTTCAGACTGCAACTTATGGCTATTCTTGGCAATTATCAGTCAAAATTGATTTTTTGTGACATGACACACTTTTAAACAACATGACGAATAATGTCTAAAGCGTATGAAAGTTTTAACATATAATCAGAGGATCGAGAAATTATCCAGGATCGAGAATATTACAAATACTAAAAGATTAAGCACATGTTATTCTCCGAAACCATCCTGTTGTGACAACCAAACAGTTAGCTTTGCCCCTTCTGCATTGATACATCAATGTTCTGCATTTCTTCCAAGCTTTTGCCACATGGGAGAATGGTTGAATGCTGATCTGAGGGAGCAAGGATGTGCTGTGTGGGATACCGAGTTGCAGGCTGTTCAGGGGTGACCAATTCAAGTTCTACTTCAAACACCATGTTACCACATTATGTGGGAGTGTTTGCACATGTACTCCTCTGCATATTGCTATCTCATACTGCTATGTATTTGTTTGCTACATTTTCTAGGCAATCTCATCTGAAGAAATACAGAGTGCAAGCAAAACAATGACTGCTTTCAAGGCTGGGATTTGGTAAAGGGAAAGAAAGACTGTGTGTCAGTAAGTTGTACCCACTACAGTGTGGGAAGTCAGGATTCGGTCCACTTTTTACAGGCTTAGGCATTAACAAATAATAAAAAATAGTGTGCATTTTGTTTTAGATATTGTCCGTGGCACCACCTTAGCTAAAGCAGCCACTAGGGATACAAACCAGCAGGGGGAAAACCACAGTTATTCCTTTATTTGCGTAGTATGCAAGCAAATGTAAAGATTACATGTGAATTGAAACATAGTCCGGAGACATTAGCCAGTCTATGACAGTTACTATATCATCCTTTTATATGCTACTCTCTCCTTGGCCTTTGTGGTGTTATAATAGAAACACAGGATTGTGAAAAGAGTAGAGAATGACTCCAATGACAGTGTCAATAGAGAGCCATGGCATTTTGCCCGAGTCAACACTGCTCCAGCGTGGCATTTAGATGCATCCTCACCCCTTTTGGCATTGTCATCATCAGCACCATTACAACCTTGCATGAGAGAAAAACTACATTGGCTACTACTAAAAACTACATTCTTTTTCAACATTTTGGAAGATGATCCATTTTTAATGACTAATGTTCAGTACCTGTTCCAGAGACATTAATATGGGATTCAGCCATGGGCATACTTATGAAAGCTAGGATTAAGACACATTCAATATTGATATTTGAATTGGAGCCGAGACAAGAAGTCAGCTGCTGCTGCAAAGGTTGCTGCTCTTTTATACTTTGACTGAAAAATATTAGCCAAATAAGCTGAAGGGTTCAGGGCATAATATTACTATAAACTGTAAGAAATAATACACAGTGGGGTCTTTTAATACATGCTATGGAGACAATCATCTACTCCTTTACGTTGGGTGGTTTTCTTAGTTACTTTCGTTAAAACATCTGCATCAGAATGAAATTCATGAAACAAGTTAGGATTACACAGGTTGTTAGCAACTTGTAGCCGCAAACTGTATTATTGGTAGTGTGAGGAGTGGGTGAGTTAAAGTGTGCTGCATTTGTGTTGTGTAGCAATAGAAAGGATAAGTCAACAAAAGGCCAAAACACAGCAATGTGTAGGGAGAGGACATCTCACTGGACTAGCTGCTACTTTGGCCTCATATACTATCCATTGGGCACACACGGCCCAAGTGTCCCATGCCGCTGATTGTGCTGCCATCAGGTCCAGTCCCTGCAGACAGGAACTCAGAGCAGCACAGCACAACAGCAATCACACTTGAACCAAACTATCTGTGCATTGCACCCTCTGGCCACTTTATAAACAGTATTCACTAAGACTATGGTACTGCTGTACTTTAAAAGCAGCAAAAGGATAAAGGGAAAGGAAACTAACATCAATACTTCACAAAGTAAACAGAGAACCCATAAAAATATAAAAACAGGTTTTTGAGAAAATTGGATATTGAAATGAAATAAAAGAAGGCCGCTATGGTAAAATCATTATACATACACAATCGATGCCACTAAAATACAGGCCATTGCCGTTTTCAGACCAATACTGGTAAAAAGTGCTTAGCTGGTAAAATAGTACACATTCAGTGTTGGACTCTGGCAGGCAGACAAACCAAATTCATTAAGACTGTGCTCTCATCTTAGGATATGCACCATCTATCCCTTTGTTTCACTGAGCCTGAGAAACGGGCTCTTTGCTACATTGCCACAAGGAAACTTCATTCTTTGACGTATCCATTATAATGCAGCAGTGAACCACAGCTAATAAAAGGAGACAGAGGACAACAGCATAACCACCTAACGGCATCATAAAGTTAGTGAGGGAAGCATAAATAATGGAACACTCATTTTCTTGAAACGCCTTGGTCTAGCTGCTAGTGCTTTCTTTGTTGCACAGGTTTCTGCCGGGCAGCATGAAAATCAGTTTGGAATATTGGCACCGACTTGGATGGAAAATGTATGAATGCCATGTCACTGACTATATAAATTAGGTGCATTGGAGCTGTAAAGTAGTTCTGTCAAAAGATTAAGTATAGAACCAACAGGTAAAGAAATCGGGGAATGGACTACAGTAATGGTATAATACAGGCTGGTTTCACTCCAGGAGACATTCCGACTGATGATAAAAACTTTGTGAAGTCATAGCTAGACTTCAGTAGTTGGTCTTTCTAGCAAACAACTTACTGAGGCAAACAGACAGGCCACTGTAAGATCCTGTAAAATAGTAAAATATGGATTTATATTATGAATTAATCCCATAGTTTAAAAACCTGATGGTGTGATGGTGGTGCTTAATGAGAAATCAGGGGAATACCAAAGAAATTAGAATCAGAGTGGAACTTGAATGTGTCTATCAATGATGAAAGTCTAAAGGATTCATCATCTGGGAACCATGAATATCTGTGCAAAATTGTGTGCCAATCCATTTAGTAGATGTTGAGCTATTTCACAGGATAACTGAACATTTTGACCTGCTGGTGGCACTAAATGATGAGTCGGAGGATCACCAAAGTCAGTGGGATTTATCCTCTGGGCAACACAAAATACAATACAAAATTTCATGGCAATCAATCCAATAGATACAGACCAACATTGCCCTCCCTAGAGCAATGCTGCTAGAGTTAAAAACTAAACACAAGACCAATGTAAACAAAATCTAAACATGTTTAAATAAGATAATTCAAAACAAGTGTGCATCGCCCGTCAGTGGGTGTTCTGCAGTGCAGTGGCTGTTAGGGTCCCAAAGTGCTAACTGAAGCATGACAGTGCTCTGTCAAACAGCCCTCCTCCATCATTTCCCTCAACTATTCAACAGAACAGCAGAGTGAACAGACACACTGCAGGGACCAGCACAACCTCTCACTACAGCCTCAGCCCCAGCACACCCCGCATACCCAGGGTGCCCAACGAAACTGGTTACATCTTGTTACTTAGAAGGTGACTCACATCTTCATGAACAATTAATTATAAAAGTAGATTATTGCTGCGTTTGGCCTCATATTAATTCACTACAAGGTCGCATTGTAGCAGGGTTCAAATATCCATCTTAGGTCTGCGCAGTATGATCGTGTTGACTTTCGGTAACTTCTTTCTAGCATTTACCAACCCACTGTGGCCTTCAGGTAAAGTAAAAACGCAAAAGGCCCTCTCTAGAGCCTGTATTTGGTGACAGTGCAACATGGCGTACTCGGTGGAAGAGGCCCCAATCCGTATATAGATATGAGGGGCTCATTCTAAGCTAATGAAAATGCAACCATTCTTAGTTTAGTTATAAATATTATATTCCATTTCTGCCAATAGATCCCCCTAAATCCTTCGCACTGGTCCTTTAAGGTAGCAATGGAAGTACTTGTCTGTGTGTGTGAGAGTGAGCGTGAGCGTGTGTGTGTGTGTGTGTATGTGTGTGTGTGTGTGTGTGTGTGTGTGTGTTAACATTTACTTCTATCTGTGTGTAGGAACTGAGACCGTTCCCCCCGCATTGAACTGCCACTGTCATGCTGATGGTGGAACAAGTCATGTCAGGGGAGCGTGAGAGACTGGATAGTGCTGCATTGGTGAGACTTACAGTCAGGTTAAATCTGGCTGGTGTGAAAAAGAGGCAGGGGTGCAATTACATAGAGACGGAGGGACAAAAAGATGGCAGTTTGTTTGCAACAGCATGGACACTGTTGCTCAGCGAGAGGGAGAATGGGATCTATTTGCCACAGAGAAAAGAGACTGCTCTCCCTTTGTGTCCTTTTGTCTCTCCACGTGTCCCTTCACTGTGCCACCCCACATGCTCCCATACTCTATTTTTCTGGCCTTTCTTTCAGGACACCTTCCTCCGTTTAATGGCAGCCCTTCTGTTCAATGTGTCATGCACTTCTTCTTCATATCTGAAGGTCAGTGGCAGCCTGACATGTACTCAGAGGAGAGATGACCTGGCTGAAACAGATGACAAACGCTGACTCACATACAGAGGAAGAGAAAGTCAATCCCTTTTTAAATTGGGTCTAGATTGAACTTGCACATTTCATCGAATCTGGAGCTAATGGCAATGGGCAGTCTTCATGAAACATGTTAACTCTGGATGCCATCATTTAGATGCTCTGATTATTACCACAGTGCCACATTCATCATGCAGGATTTCTTAACTGAGCAAAAGAAACATATTTATGGGCCTATGAAGTGGTGTCAGTGACATGTCTAAAATCTGTCATAAAAACAAATGGCAGGGAGATGCTTTTATTGTGAGGAATGACATCTCACTATTAAGCTTTTATTGTAGAATTAGCTTGATGGCAATGTAAAGGGTCTATTCAATAAACTCCCACTTACCCATAGGTTCCTTATATTCATAGGTTAGGATATTGGTTCTCTTTTTTAATGATACCATTTTGCTTACAGGATTATTATTCTTGTAGCACAATAACACTACACACAGCAATAGAGGAAGATGCTCACAATCAGACAGTTTTAAACAAGTCCATATCTTAACCATATTATATAACATAACCTTTTGAACGACCAAAAGAAGGTAAACTTTTAAAGTTTATTATCCAAACTGTCCATCGTAGTTTTCTATTACATTTTTGTGCATCTACCTCTTTTCTAAATGTGTATGTCCTTCCTGTAGTAATGCATGCACATAGTTTTATAATCTACTTTTGTTTGGTAAGGTTTTTATTTACAAATAATAAGATTGTGATAATTGGATTGAACAGGGAATTTGTTCAAAACCTGTCTGGTTGTCTGACAGCTCGCATTACTCTCCTGAGGGGAATCCAAAATTAAAGCTGTGTCTAGCGGTGTCACCACGTCCTCAGATCTCTGCTATTATATTTGATGGGTGAAATGTTATCATAACCAATAGAAATGATGGCCAAAACTATAAAAACAATCAGACCAACGTTATACAAAAACATTTTACTCTTGATGTCGGGCATCATAACTAAAGGTCATAGCCCTCTTTTCTTTTGATATGACGAAAGTTACTATTTTTGAGGCAGAAAAGAAGTTCATCTCTCTAAAATGGAAGAAAAAAAAAACATTTGCAAGCACAGACACTCGCTTTTTTTAGTGTTTAATACGTGCAGCGTGTCAATATATTTTGATGCATGTTCATTTAGTAATGTAAACAAACAACCACACAAAAAAGGCTGAACAAAGCCGTGTCGGTTGTTATGGAGACAAATATTATATTAAAAAAATAAGGCAAAGTTATTCTCACACAAAAAATAATTAAGTGTGATACTAAATAAATGGAGCCACTTAATGAAGGATTAGAAATCCTCTCAGTGCTGTGAATTAATGGCAGGTCTTTGTGCCAATGTACTCTGTGGTAGTCGGAGTGCCAGTTCTCTAATGTTTAGATACTCATTACTAAAGAAGCAATGTGACAAAAGTAATGGTCTTCATCCATTCTATCAGCTTAATACTGCACACAAAGTATACTGCAGATAGCGCTTAAAGCACTACATAAAATGTCACCCAAGGTAGATTAAAATTATACAATTATTTTACCGATGAATAGATTTACTGTAGATGACGTTGGGCGCTAGTGTTCAGCTAAAATGTGTACTGTAGAAAGCTATGAACTGTTGGGAGCTCAAGATGCTGTTGATTGTTAGCTAGATCTGTATTATGCTCAAGAGTGACAGTGAAACCTTTAAACCTTGCTTAACATACTGGAGAAACACTTTGGGAACACATATGCTCTATAAATAGCACTGGAATTTCAAAACAGAGCACTAAGTTTATGTGTTTGCGTAGGAGAGACAAAGAAAAAAGAAAAGACCCAGAGTGTCAGAGTTAGAGAGAGAGCGGCAACAAAAGTGAAGAGGGGATACAAAGGCTACTGTATCAGAGAGAGATCTCTTACATGTGTTCACCTGAGAAACTTTGGAGCTCAAGGACGTTGTGTCTGTGTTGTTTGGCAGGAAACATACAGCAGGGAAAGTACTTTTAAGAGATGACTTGTCTCGCTTCTGAAAACACTCAAATCTGTCTGTCACCATACAGCATCGTAGATTGACTCATTCAATTTTAGAATTGGAGTGAAAAAGCCTGTTATCTATCACGTACAAAATGAGCAGCTGATGGAAGAAATAGAAGTTTGAAAAAGTATGGATATTTATTAGTTGTCTCTTTTACTGAACTTTAAAAAATACTCATTGATGGGACTTTAAAAAAACTTACAATTGGCAGACAAATTCTTTCTCACTACTGCTACTACTACTTTATTACCCCCTGTAAGCAACTCTTGGCTCCTATCCATTCATACAATTTCCCATTTACCTCTATTATACTATCAGTTTAGAATCTAAGAGTCAAATCTCACTCTGGTTCACAACAGAATATGTGAAAAATGACTGAGACAATAATGTACCTTAAAGTTCTACCGGCCATGTTCATCCATTGTTTAAGTCCTTTGGTAATCTTTTCTGTGCAACACGCAGAAAAGAGCACCATATTATAGTTTTAAGTAAAAACAACCATGCCTACACCCTAGCTGCTCTATGAGGCTATACTTTGGCATGACGGTGCTTTGAGATAAATGTTAACATTAACATGCTCCAAATGACAGACAGACCATTAGACCAATCCTGCCATTCACAGAGTCAAAAACCATTAGCTGCACACTCATTTAGTTTTAATTGAGAAGAGTCAGTACTCCCGAGCGTGGATGAAAAGCTGTTAGAGTAAAGTGGGTTAGTACTGACAGCAATTGTGGTTATCTATTACTACATCCATGTACATTACTAGTATGTTTCCTGCCAAACAACACAAATGCAATGTCCTTGCCAGAGTCATGGCATGAGTCTAATCTGCTTAAAAAAAAACAAGCACATTTTAATTAATGTGTATTTTAAGCTCAGCTATGACTGCTGTATTGAAAGACCTTTGAATTTGAATCTTGATGTTTCCATACAAAGCATGATGCTACCTAGATCATTGAATTACTTTAAAAAAAGTCACCACACTTAAATGTGCTGTGATCAAATATAAGATATAGTAGGGACCTGGAAAGATAAGGCAATTTTCAAGGATTACTATACCACTGATCTAATGTGGATATGAATATGATATGAATATGAAAGAAGATTGTGGCTGATACATGATGATGACACTAATAAGAGTTTAAAGCAGAAGGTTTCAAAACATTTACTGTATGAAGTATCAATATCACACTTGAGAGAAGGTGAAGTATCAAATCCCAGAGTTAAGCCTTGGCCTTAGAGCACTGCCTCCCGTCTCCCCGAGGATCCACTCTAGAGCTGGATCCGCTTGCTAAGTGAGATCCTGTACAGTCAGAATAGAAACCACTAGAACACAGGCAGCTTAAGTGTCCACTCCACTGTGAACAGCTAACAACGGGGGATCAACGTCATACTGAACCACTAATGGGTTAAGCAATATATAATGAATTTATAAATTGCATAAGTTATTCAAATAAGAAGCAGCTACAGTCAATTTAATGATACAATCTAACTTTTCTGACCACATAAACGTGAGGTACATACCGAATCAAGATGTTTGAGTTAAAGATGAAAAATCAGCATTAAGTGATTCTACAAACATTATCAATTCAAACAAATCATGTAGGTTATTTAAAGAAAACATCCATTTAACATCTGTTTAATTCATATGGCATGTTCTCAATTAAAGTGTTGGTAGGGATGGAGTTCATGTACGCATTGAGTTTCTACACTCAACTGTTTGTGAAATTATGTAGCAGGGTGGCAATTTGTTACCATGGCCTGAAGCCATTGCACTTAGACTCTAGAGTGATGGGGTCATTTTGCTCATGAGTAACAAAAGTGTATGATTTGTTGATGCTTTTTCAGTGCTAGGTATAGCAGTTAAATGGAGCTTAGCAAAAGTCCAATCAGAAAGACATCTTCATTCACTCTTCTCAGCACCTTCATTCATTACTTTCTCTCAGCCACGCCTCTTGGCTTTTATCCAGTCATATACTTCCCTCTATTATCATATCACTTTAAAATCTACAAGGCAACTCCTTACAGCTTCACTTCACACCACTCAGTAAGCCTAAACGCTTATCCAGATTGATCTCTGCAAGGCCGACACTACGATCTGCCTGTGGGTGGATCAACAGTTCACTGGTTGTTAAAAATGAAGACCACAACTAATGTTTGACTGGTGCAGAAGCTGTATATGAATTACGTTTTATATTACATTTTAAATAAAAGCAGGACAGGGAGGCAGTGGTTCCGCCTTTGCTCGCCACACTTGGTCCAGCTGTACCCTAAAGCTACCACTCCACTCAATCACTAATCACAATCCACATTCATAAATCCAATTAGTTCTCCTTTGTGCTCTGCTTACAGCTCCTGAAGGTGATTGCAGCATCAAACCACCACCCACTCCACCGTTGTCAGACTCCATCTAAAATCAGAGTGGGGATAATGTCTTTGGGATAATACAACTGACAATTATTAGACCCATCCCCATAATCAATCTAATTGATGTCTGCACCAAAAGGCTCAAATCTACAGTGTATTCTTTAATTATTGTTTTATATCTATTGACTTGTCTCTCCTGGTTGTAAAACAGATTTAGTGGTGAGCTAGGTGTTGAGGGATATGTGGATAAAGTAAAAATAAAAAAAATTATAGATGGATGAAATGTGGAAATGAGATCCAAAATCTCATCACAAGTCTGTGTGCACTGGCTGCATTCAGATAAGTTCTCCAGAGCAACACACAACTACTACTAATACCACTTCCACTAGCTGCTGGCTTCACGGCTTGTCCACTGTGAGCTATTAAACTGCTGCTGCATTCACCTCGAGGAGCTTCTCCCTCAGATCACTGCTGACCCGAGAAGCGATCAACCAACTCCTGATTAATGGGTCTCTTAGCCTCCTTGGAAGCAATCACACTCAGAAGCCTGGGCCAAACAGTAACAAATGGGACATTCAGCAAGCATCCTTTATTGCATTAATAACCTTAGTTATCGATTAATCAGCATTACAATTTTAAAGGAGAAACGTGCCTTGATTGGTGGTGTGACACGTCTTGATTTCGTCCTGCTTGCTTTTTCGGAAAAATGACCTTTTATTCCATTTCAGACAACTGGGCTCCCAGAGTGAAGCTCTATACAGATGTTACCCCAGGAGTCTGGGGTAACCATGGTGATCAGCATACAGACACAATCTGTGACTAATGACTAAATTGAGCTTCAGCGGAACAATACTTATATAGATTTTTTCACTCAGAACTAGAACCGTCAGGCTCGTTAGGGGTACAATTTCCTCCAAATCTGACATCCAAGAGCATCTGTATCCTTTTGTTTGCGCTGATGGGCCATTAACCCGTCGTCAGTTTCCATCTCTACAGCTCAGTGGTTACATCTCTATAGCAGCAATGACATCAATCTACACAAACCATACACAGCCAGGTAGCTTATCTAACACCTTGAACCTACATAAAACCGCTATACTATTAGCAGTGTAAAAGGTGCAATATATTTTTAGAAAAAAACATTTTCACACTGCCACCCAATGCAGTAATAGTCCATGGCAATGCAAAAGTACTGTATAGGCTATGGAACAAAAACTTAGAGGAGTGCTATTTTGGCAAATAAGTTGGCTCCATTTTGCAAATAAAATATTTTAGTCTTACATGAATCTTGATTAGTAGGGTATATTTCCTTCTTTTTATTTTAATTTTTCAAGTAATGTTATGGGTCATTTGCGCTGAGAGGGAGTGACTTGTCTCTGTCTAAACGGTGTGGTGGTGGTGGAGGCGCCGGTGCATCGCAGAGACAGAGGCAAAGCCTTCCCTTATCAATCTAATGCCTCTCCTCCTGAGATAATCATTTCCACAGAGCAACATGGCATCTCATTAGGCTGATCTGCTCTCAGTGACAGTCAGCCTCAGACACATTCACAATAAGAACTCTGGTGCCAAAGAAGGCAAACATTTAGAAGACAATCTGATGGCAAATGCTCTCACACCTACCGTATATTGGTATTATTGCTTAAGTGCTATTTTCTATTTTGGAGCAGCATTTCTATGTGCTGAATGCAGAACACAATCCTCTTTATCACTATGGTGGATTTCAAAGTTGTTTGCAAGTTGCAACTAACAATCATTTTTGTTGTCAGTTAATCTGCTGATTATTTTCCAATTCGACAATTAGTAGAAAATAGTACAGTAATACATAAACAACAACTTTTGTGCCAACTAGTTAGTACATCAACTCATTTCAGATCTTCAGACAAATACAATAGTACCGGGCTCTCAAATGACAGGGGAGCTATTCCTTTTAATTTCTAATATTTTCTTAACAGGGGTAAAAATGGATATATGCCACAGAACACATGGATATTTTACATCTTGTTCTAACACAGTCAGCAATACCCTTTAGCATTTTTTCTGAATGTGTGTGAATGCATTATTTGGTTTTTAAAATCCCCAAAACCCTCCTGTGAGAAAACCCCAGCCACAGGGGTAAAGACTATACAGTAATCACTCACTAACAGGAGAATTGAAAAAGGCCTTGCCACAAAGACAAAGTGAGAGCAGGCTGAAAACAAAATAGGCCTTTTATGGATGTCCCATTACATGATTTGCTTCTTTGCTTGGGGCCTCAATCCATCCATCCACAGAACTCTGCTTTCAGGTGAACAAACTCTTTTACCAAACTCTTACCACAAACATCTGCTTAAAGCTACATCTCCCTATCAACTCACACACAGGTGGGACCTTTAAACCAGGATATCGTGGGATATCATGGAACAACACATTTCTGATTGTTACTGAACACACAGAGAGCCTGTTTAACAATGTTTCCTCTAGTATCAGACTCACTTCAACTTGTGGGATAACGCACCTTTATTCGTTTTCCTCACTTCTCCCAAATCTCACCTCTCTCTTTCTCTCCCCAACTGAGCTCGAGGAGATAAATGAAATGAGGCCTGGCATTTTCCCTGGATATTTTAATTAGCAAGTCTTTAATTCAGCCTGACCCCCTTTCAACTTTGATCAGCCGGCGGGAGCTCTGATTAGGACCTGTCCCTCACATGCAAACACCGGAGTTATTCAACAGCAAATTGACTCTTTGCCATTTGCAGATGCTCTGTACCTGTGCTGTCATGGGAGAGCTGTTCACGGCTCAGTGAAAACTAAAAGCCCAACGAGAACGAATATATGGCACGTGAGCTGTGCTCACTCATCCCAACTCTCCATTCACTACTGCGTGGACTGTGACAGGGTTGAATACAAATGCACTTCTTGATTTACTTCTTTAGTTAATGTGTTACAGCTCCAAAGGCAATCATTGCGTTTCATTTAGTCTTAAAATGACATGAGCCTTGGGCTTTATGGGAGCCAGCTGAAAGCAAAAGATACAATAAAAAGTAGAGAAATTACTTTCTGTGGGTACATGATGTTATGATTTGTTCACGACTTTTTTCAGTTCAGAACACCCTGTCGAAATAAGATTAATACTTAAGCAAAACTTTTGAATTGCATGTCCAAACCTTAAACTGAAAATAGCAGTTCATATCATTCCTATGTCAGATTACACCAGGCTACGGGTCATTGGAGTACCTGGTCTCTAAAACCAGACTGATCTCATGAAGTGGCGTATATATGACACGCCAATTCATATGCCATGATTTGCGTGTTATAAAGACGCATACTCGCTATTTCGCATGTTTATCAACGCCGTTTGGCCTCCACTGACTTACATTACCTTGCGATACCTCGTGTGATGTTTCCTTTCCACGTTTGTTCTTTTCCAAACCCAACCCCATTCTTCTTTTCCTGATCCCAACCGTTTCTTCTTTTCAACCTAAACTCAACCCTCTTCTTCTTTTCCTAATCCAAACCGTTTTTTCTTTTCAACCCAACCTCCACACGCCACGTGGCTTTAGAAAGACGTTGCAGACTGCAGTCAGCTGTATACAACGTAGACATACACGCGGACAGCTGAAAATGCATACAGATAACACGCCTCTTGGTTTTAGGAAAGTGGCGTGTATGTTTACGCAAAGTCATGATGTCACGTTGCTAAAACAATGATTCTCAAAGTGGGGTTCGTGGCACTCTGCCAGGAGGTCTATGAAAAGTGTTCCGATTCATTTTTTTTTTTTTTAACAAAAGGCTTTATAGTTCAACAAATAATATTGATAAACAAATCTATTACTCTTAGATCCTGCAAAAGTTTAATACACGTCTAATGTCTTTTTAATACATTTCTCTTGTGTTGTTCTTTCACATAACTAATACTATAAAAGTGTAAAAAAGAAAAAAATAGGCTACGTAAAATTATTCCAAGGGACATCCATGAGGGGGTCTCCGTTATATTCTTTATCTTGTATGGCGTCCCTGGCTGAAAAAAGATTGAGAACCTCTGCACTAAAACACCAGAGGAATCAGCTGTATAACTCTATATCAGCTCTAGTTTTAACAGTATGCATCTCAGGCGAACTCAGACTGAGACAGAACCAAAATTGCAAGACAAATCCTCTCGCTGCTCTGTGTGTACTAAGCTCTGCCTGGCCACTCTGTGTGTGTGCTCCACTCCCTTTATGGCAAGGAGCACAGCCAAGTGAAATCTTCTGTTCACAGTTGTCTCATTGAATAAAACAGACATAGTAGATAGTACTCTTCAAAAATGTGTTATTAAGGCAAATAATGATTTAACTGTGTTGCAGTCATTTCCTAATCCTGCACTTCTCTTGTAATGTGTTATGCTGCTTACAAATACAGACGTTATTTTCCACCAAGACTGGAGATTAAATAAATTAAACCCAGTGTTGAATAGGCATTATTACTTCACACAAAGCATACTCAGTGTACCCTTTGGACACTTCAGAACAAACGTGGACTTAGGACGTGTGTCCAATTTTTGGACCCATTACTACCTCTAACCAGCCATAACCAGTCAATTATCAGCAGAATCAAATGGAACACAGTGGTTTTATCAACTAGACAGAGTACAGTCTGCACCAGTCTTCGTGCCACCAGGCAGTCATAATCCAACTCTGACCTCTTCTGCCCCATTATCATTAGATCTACCAAGCAAAGTGGTTCCATCCATCAGCCAGCTTACCCAGTGACAGCAGCCAGCTTCTGTGCAACTGTGACTGGTGGTCTTTCCAATTTGTAAATGGGATTGGAGCACGTCTACAAAAGGCTGAAACAATACCACCCCTCACCACACACCACTGGAGCCAGCTGTCGCATCTAGCTTTTCTACCCGCCGCTGCCCTTCATTCTCGTGCTTATCGTATCTGGAGATGCTGCGGTGACTATGCACTGCACGGCACTAACTCATCAAACTCCTTCTCTACCTCTCATACTGTTTCTAATATATGAAGTATCATGACTCTCTCCCTGCCTCAGTTCCTCTTGCTAAATCCCCTGACAGTTTCCTCTTCTGTCTTTCTCTGAACACCTCTGTCTACTACTTATTATCTCTTATCCTACGGTCTTTCATTTTCCTCTCACTTGGTCCTATCTTTTACCTCTCCTTGAAACTTCTCCATCTCTCCCCGTCCTTCTCTTTGTCTCTGATCTCAGACAAAGTACCTGTAGGATATTCATTGCCATTCAACAGGCAGTATTGGTCATTCACAGTAAAGCAAGACATGGCCATTGACTCAACTTAGAGAAATACGGCCGGAAGAAAACTAACAAAACCAGTGAATTATGACAGAAGATTTGTGCAACAGAGCATCTTTTATATACTTGCCAAGACTAGATAGCAGAAATTACAGTGCAAATTCATAAATAACAGTGATGCAAGTGGCTTAGAAGACCTTATGGTTATGTTTCATGGGTTTAGATTTTCCAATTATGCACCGCTGTGCCCAGATAAAGCCCAACAGCAGTTAATAATGCTGACAAAAATTGTTGCTCCGTGTTCACAGGCTGCACAACAGGATACAGTGTAACAGCCAAAGGTGAAGTGTTGAAGAAATGCTGCTTAGTCCTTTTTAACAAAAAGTAATGTATGTGTGAATGAAAGCCATGCAAAGCCAGCCTTAACAAGAGTAAACTGCTGCGTTTGATATTTTTCCACTTCCTCTTCTGTTTCAACACTGAAACAATTCAACGAAATACCAAACTAAAAACAAACCCATCTCAAATACTTTGGCACAAACTTTTTTTTAAATTAAAACATTTTTGCAGCGTCTATTCTAAAAAAAATTAAATGAATATACACTTCAATAGCTTATATCGCACACCCATAAGGGGGCTGTCTATTGAAATACTCACAGCTCTATCCATCTAACTGCTATTGTTACACTGCTATTCACTGATGCTGCCACTGATTGCAAGTTGAAAAGCGCCACAAGCCACACCAGCCTTCATATGTTATTCAATTCAATTTAAGATGGTTGACTATTAATAACAGTACATTTATCACACGATAAACTAGGTATTTTTACCCAGAGTATTTTTCCACTATATGATACAGTATGTGGTCTGTCTACAGTAATGTTTCTGTGTGAAGGCTGAGTTAAGCAGATGCTTCTAATGCTTTCATAATCTTCTTAAAATCCAAATACAGGGAACTGTGCTGCTATTTCAGAGGTATTGTTAAATAAATAATTTGTCATACTGCTAATCTGTCAGTCAGTGACTCAAAAGCAGTTACACTGTCTAATTCATTCTGAGCTCCCTTCATAAGCTGCACTTCACCTTGTAAAAGTCTGCTTCTTAACTGTTTCTAAACCCTAAGATCCCCTCCACGCTTTCTCCCCCATGTATATTCGATGTGCTACACAGCCAAGGCTTACTGTGTGTGAATCATGTATTATCCCTTGTCCTCTGCTCTTGCTTGTACGTCTCGCCTTTCCACTAATTTCATTTTCAAGTAGGGCTGTCAGGCATGTGGATGGACTGTCTACTACATGACGTGGGGAGCAATGAACAATTTATATTCTGCCAGTTGAGCCACAATCACACGGCATCTTCACAATTGGTCACATAAATATTGAGACAACTATTTAAACAGCTCTGATCAAACAGAAGTCAATCAAACAGAATAAATCAACACAAAGATGGAAAATGTGCCTGCATGAGAGGGAGGCAGAAAGCGAAGCAAGACTGCAGTGATCTACCAACACAAGTTGTAAATAACACAAAAGGGAGTTGGACGCTTATGACATAAGCTCATAATGTCTGATAAAAAAAGACTAAGCATGGTGATTAGTAGGGGTGGTACGGTTCATGAAAAAACATCCGAACCACTCGGTTCGCATGTCTCGGTTCGGAGCGTGTGTGCGTCGCACGGTTCGTCAGTACACCGTTAATGTGCACTAACCACTTACTGCCGTGGTGCCCACTTTATACACCTATGTTAAAACACTTACTGGAAACGACGAGGGGGATGAGCGTGACGAACGCAACACATGGCAGCTGATTGGACGAACGCGTCACGTGATTCTTGCTGCTCTCGTATTTTACGAAAATAGTTCACCGAAAAGTGTTTCTGAAAACATTTAAAGCGAGAAATAGGCCATACAGTTGCTGACTCTGTCTGTTTTTTTGATCGACAAAGGTCAGTTTAAAAGATTTTCGTCAGATTTTGAGAGCCGCCGAGCCGACCGCTCCTCAGGTGGAGTGTGGAGTGCTGCAGGTCACGTCACATGCAGAAATGGTAAGTGGGAGAGATGAGGAAGGCTGCCCGGAGTTGGAGGATGCGCCAGCGTCGTATATAGTCTGGTGTGTGGGAACATTTTGGATTTCATGTTACCTATGATGACAGCGGAAATAAAACAATAGATAGAACTGCCACTGTGTGCATGTATTGTGCAACATGCATTCAATATGCTAATTTTAGCTATATATCATATGCTGAAGTATATTTCTGGAGTGTTAAAGATTAAAAGAAAAAATAACAAGAACCGTACAGAACCAAAAACCGTGACCCTAAAACCGTGATACGAATCGAACCGTGGATTTTGTGAACCGTACCACCCCTAGTGATTAGGGGTGTGCAAAAAAATAATCGATTCATATTGGAATCGCGATTCAAGCTCTACCGATTCAAAATCGATTAATACAATTCCAATTTTTTTTTTTTTTTTATTATTTTTTTTAAATTGTATGTCTACTGCAATCACATGGGAAAAGTAACTACATTTACATACTGTGAATCGTTTTTTTAATTGAAAATCGTTTTTGAATCGAAAATCGATATTGAATCGAATTGTGACATTTTCTGAATCGTGCATCCCTAATGGTGATAGCCTTGTCTGTAATTTATACATCATACTTATGAAGGAAACAGAAGTGCTTAAAACTCTGTGATCCATCTACAATGCTTTTTTTACACTGACCCCGTTCCCTTTATTCTCACTTTTACCTAATTTATCTCCGACATTATCTCCCCTCTTTGTGACCCATTTGCTGTTGCACATCAACCTTTTTTTACACTTTTTAAAACTCTCAACAACTCTTTTCTGAACATAACCTCCAAGCAGGACAGCTATGGAAACACACCTATGTGCTGTACAGAGGCACAAAGGTATGATGCAAATTATTTTCCTGATCTCTTCAGCACCCTGACCAAACCTCGCAGTCACACCATTTTAGCAGCTTTCTCTTCCTTACCCTCTCTGCCCTGAGCTCTGTAAATGAGGTACAGTAATTTTATGTCCAAGAAGCCTGTGAAATCACTGAAATGTTCTTCACAGATGCAGAAAAGGCCTAATTAGGTAGTTCCACACTGACTTTGTGCTTTAATCATAAACAAAATGTTCACAGCCTGGTGCTCCAAGAGTAAATGTACAAAAGGCACACACACACACACACACACACACCCACACGCGTGCTCACACAAAATCGCGTACAGATCACTTGATTTTTGCAGATTTCTTTCTCATGTCCTCACTTATGAAAGCTTCTGCTAATTGGTCATCCCCCCATCTGAATAAAATACCGTATTCTTTTTTTAAATAGCTACTCACAACAATCAATGAAAGACATCATAATGAGAAACCCCATCAACATTCCATTAGCAACTTTTCAGAAGTAATGAGCATCCAGTGTGGTTTTTAGAAACAAAATTATAGCTTTTAACCGTCTCTCAAACAGACAACAACTGTTATTACACCCTAGTTATACTGATTTGACAGTGCAACAACGCACAACATTTTAGCAATGATAACTATAAACAAATACTTTGTGAGTATTTGTGTAAATAATGTATTCCGTGTTTATTATTGAATAGTGAAATGTATTTACTTTTTTTCTGAGTGTCTCTTGGAAACAAGACAGGACAAATACAATTGAGAAAAATCATCATTTCCTGAAATTTCTTTAAGTAAGTTGATATGTAGGCTATTGTCATGTGACATATATTCATCCCACTTACATTTTTAATCCAAAGAGAAAGATTTTACATCTCATATTTTAAGAATATTAATACTCACAATTTACACAAATACACAATTATTTTATTATTATATTATGATGAAGAGTTTCCCAGTGTATTTACTGTGTCTCCAGTAGGTATCTGTTATGCTGATGACCTAGTAACTTCAATCCTCATTTATGCAATTATGATTTACTAATTACATTTCAATCACCATTAATCAAAGAAATATCAGCAACATTATGTTTGATTATTCACTTTCATTTAAAGTTCCTAGGTCAAAGAAATTTCCCAAATATTTCCCTCATTGACTCTGTGTTTCTCGTTGAACAGTAATTAGCTGAACAGCAACAGCACAGTGAAAGAGGCCAGATGGCATTCAAGCTGGATTGGTGCTGTGGTCAGCTTAGGCATCCCGAACAAGTTCTTCTTTGGCCTCCAGTATAAAGTAGCTGTCTGCCAGAGTCCTTGTACCTGTCTGCCTCAGTAATCTTCTAGGGAGCAGACAAACATCATTGGGCCTTATCTCTACTTCTCAGGAGCAGCCAGCAAAAGAGGCAGGGGAAAGGCAGGTGGCCCAGGGGCAACACAGACAGGAGCAGACTAAGGCAGACTCACAGTTTACAGCATACAAACAGCTCATTAAACACATGCATACACATGCATCTCAAACCACACACACACACACACACACACACACACACAAAACGTATTCTGGAAAGAGGGAACTGAGTTCATCAGACATGCACTGTGTTTCTGCTAAGCAGGTAAAGAAGAACTTGCTACAGGCATCAATGATGCAGTAAACAAAGTGCAGCAAAGATTATTTTCTGAGCACGTCACACCAGAACCAGTTCACCATTTCCAGTACGGCTGAGGAGAAGGATTTACCCAGTGGCAATACTGAATGCTGCGGTTGACATACACTGAGGGGCTATAATACACCATCTGCGCCAAAGTGATATTCAATACTTGCATCTCATGCAAGATTGCACATGTGGGCAATGAAATTGAAACCATCTCCTCAAACCACTTTCCTTGAGCCAAAGTCAGAAAAAAGTCAAATTCTGTCAGTAGTAGATTTCACAGGGCACTGGTGCCTCAGAGAAATTCAATGTCTTTACAGCGTACTGTGTGTTCTGGCATTTGTATTCACAGCATACTGGAGCTGCCTGTGGGGGATGTGGTGGCTTAAAAAATATGAAAAGCATGTTATCCTGCATATGAATATGAATTTAGTTTTTCTGTCACTGGCACACTTAAGAGTTTGTAATATTACATAGGCTAAATAAGTGGCGTTACTTTCCAAAGAGAGTGTGCGTGTGTTAAAGATATCTTTTGTTACAGTAGGCCTAATTGAAAAGTTCCCATCATTGTTTGTACACACTGAACTACTGAATCTATCTGGTGTAACACCAGCACTGACACGTGCAATCTGTTGGCTTTCAAATCGATTTGATGCGGATTTAAAAGGACAATTTTGCACCAACGTGTAAAAAGAGAGGAATTCACAGTGAAAATCTGAACTCTGAGAAGTGATATGTATGCTACCTTGTGCTTCTAACACCCCGTTTGATTCTATAAAAACAAGCTGAGTTGATTGTTGATGGTTTGGGCAAATCCAGATCCTCTCAGTATTCACCTATAAGCCTCCTGTGATTCTTTCTGATCTGAACGGAGCATCGCAGGTAGCAGTTGCAACAAAGCCTCCAGACAACAACATATCCTGTCCTGTAATAAACAACACTGGCACAAACTCACAGACACAGACACACTCAGTCATTTGCTATAGGGTACAGTCTGGCACCTTTATCTAAAAATACACCATTTCTGCAGCATTTGTGAGCTGGTTTTGTCAAAAACCAAATAAATACATGTAAGGGAGGCCACAAGGAAAGTAGAGATGGAAAAAGGCCATTGCATGCTGACACTTTCTGCCTGTTTTTATGCAGTCAGAATGTAGGATAAAAGGTTGCATTCTTGTTAACAAAACAGAGATTAGCCTGAGAGAAGCCAGGTGATGAGGTTTTACTCAAATGCTGCTACAAACTCATCAATATTATTGGTTATTGGTATTGGTCAACATTTTCATATCTGTGTATACCTACTTCATACAAAAATAAATACTTCAGAATCTTAAAACTACATGTAGTTTAGCTTGATATGCAAACACACAAGATGTACTGATATATCAAAAATGTCATATTTATCCTAAAACTTTACTGTATACTGTATCATCAGTTCTAACCAATCCATGCAGTAAGAGCACTCAAAGTGTGTTGTTTTATTAGTCGTTTATTAGTCGCCTTTCTTTGGAACTTAATTCTGACTTTCATTGTATGATTAGGATTCATTTGTAAGGTATATTCTGAGTTGCAGAGTTGCTGCATTTCCCAGTTTGCTCAGAATTTAAGCATTTGCTGAGTTTGTTGACGAAAAAAGTAATGTTATGACTACAAATAAGTCTGTTCCCATTGTTGAGAAGGACCTTCAGTATTGTGTAAGCTCTCCCTCTAAACTATAGGACTAAAGAGGAGCCAAAGAAGGCCTTTTGCACAGGAGCTATGCAAAATGTGGAATGACTGACACTCAAACTGGCTGTCACAAAAGAAAAAGAAATCCAGGATATGTGCTTCTTTAAAAAAATAAAATAAAAAAAAACTTCTAGTAAAACTGAGTCTTATTTGATTTGTTGAGAAAATAAGAGAGGATACTAAAAGGTACAAGTTCATCTGCCAGGCTTGGTGAGACCATTCAGGAGGAGAAACCTAAAAAAAAATACAGTTATGGATCCATTTTACATGGATGGCCAAAAACCTCTCAGCTGAAGAAATTTCAATAAAATAATCCCCTTTCACGCAAACAGTGCTGAATTATAGTCCAATAAGCAGCTTTTGTTGTCACATGTAAGCACTGTAAAATTATTTTGTGACGGTAAAAAATAAGTCCACTTTTGGACGCATTGTGGTGCTAACAGAGAAGAACGGAGAGTGTGTCACTGTTGCTGTGTGTTATTTTTTCCAACTACAGTAGGGATCCAAATTGGCCTTGAAGAACAGATCTTTTGGCCATTAAATTACAATGACCACACTCATTTCTGTAACAGCAAATACTTCTTAAGCAGCTTAAAGGAAAACGTGACCCTGGAAGCTGTTATAATGTTACAGTTAATATATCATCAGCCTGGAATGTTCAGTGTGTCCAGGGGATGGAGGTAATGTTGTGGTGTCAAAATGATTCACCTTCTTGTTGCGTCCTTATTTTACTTTAAAGGTGCCGTAGGTATGATTGTGAAGATCCAGGACTTAGCCAAAATATTTGAACATCAACAACTTCTCAGTCCCTTCCCCCTTTCTGCTAAAGCCCAAAATGGTCTCCTAAGCCCCTCCCCCCACCAGGGAGAATGAATGCGTGTGCATGAGCAGTGATTGACACGTAGTTAGACACCCCCCCAGTGCAAATTGCACTACAGGCTGTAGGTGGTGCCAGAGGAGCCAGATTTTTTTAATTACCTGCCTCATATAGTTCTACTCGAACATAGGGTCAGTTTCAGCAAATATGACAGAAAGATAGTTTTATAAGTCTTACCTACTGCACCTTTAACCTGAATGCCTCATCTGCATCTAATTCAGTTAGTGTTTTCCTGCATTTTCCAGAATTACTTTCAACAACTCCCAGAGAACTTGCCTGGACTTGTCACATTCACCAATGCTTTTATTTATATTATAGATGGGAGCGAGCAATGTAGAATACTAATCACAATAGTAAGAGCAAAAGTGTGTGTTTTCCTTGGCTCAGTTGTTTCGCTCACAAAACTCACAAGAGCAACGCAGGACCTTTTTGGAATCGCTGACCAAACTGGAGCCGTGGGCAGCTATACAGAGGTCCATCCTGATGTTTTAGATTGCTGACATTTTTATACTCAAATTAACCTCTTGAACCCAGATATTCCCTCTTCAGTAGCGTCAATATTATAACACGCTTTTTCAACAATCTACAATTCAACGTTGTCAAAACTAGATTCTCTCTCTGCATGTCCTATACCACTGCTTTGTTACAGTGATGCTGCTGAACCGTGTATGATCTTTATTTTTAGTGAAATATTCAAATCTGATATGCTATGTATGGAGTATCACATCAAATGAAAAAACATTTACAGGTGCTGGTCATATAATTAGAATATCACGAAAAAGTTGATTTGTGTCAGTAATTCCATTCAAAAAGTGAAATTTGTATATTATATTCATTCATCACACAGTGATATATTTCAAATGTTCATTTCTTTTAATTGTGATGATTATAACTGACAACTAATGAAAATCCCAAATTCAGTATCTCCGAAAATTTGAATATTACTTAAAACCAATACAAAAAAGGATTTTTAGAAATGTTGGCTAACTGAAAAGTATGAACATGAAAAGTATGCGCATGTACAGCACTCAATACTTAGTTGGGGCTCCTTTTGCCTGAATTACTGCAGCAATGCGGCGTGGCATGGAGTTGATCAGTCTGTGGCACTGCTCAGGGGTTATGAGAGCCCAGGTTGCTCTGATAGTGGCCTTCAGCTCTTCTGCATTGTTGGGTCTGGCGCATTGCATCATCCTCTTCACAATACCCCATAGATTTTCTATAGGGTTAAGGTCAGGCAAGTTTGCTGGCCAATTAAGAACAGGGATACCATGGTCCTTAAACCAGGTACTGGTAGCTTTGGCACTGTGTGCAGGTGCCAAGTCCTGTTGGAAAATGAAATCTGCATCTCCATAAAGTTGGTCAGCAGCAGGAAGCATGAAGTGCTCTAAAACTTCCTGGTAGACGGCTGCGTTGACTCTGGACATCAGAAAACACAGTGCACCAACACCAGCAGATGACATGGCACCCCAAACCATCACTGACTGCGTTACACTGGACTTCAAGCAACGTGGATTCTGTGCCTCTCCTCTCTTCCTCCAGACTCTGGGACCTTGATTTCCAAAGAAAATGCAAAATTTACTTTCATCAGAGAACATAACTTTGGACCACTCAGCAGCAGTCCAGTCCTTTTTGTCTTTAGCCCAGGCGAGACGCTTCTGACGCTGTGTCTTGTTCAAGAGTGGCTTGACACAAGGAATGCGACAGCTGAAACCCATGTCTTGCTTACATCTGTGCGTGGTGGTTCTTGAAGCACTGACTCCAGCTGCAGTCCACTCTTTGTGAATCCCCCCCACATTTTTGAATGGGTTTTGTTTCACAATCCTCTCCAGGGTGCGGTTATCCCTATTGCTTGTACACTTTTTTCTACCACATCTTTACTTCCCTTCGCCTCTCTAGCTCTGTGAACAGCCAGCCTCTTTAGCAATGACCTTTTGTGTCTTGACCTCCTTGTGCAAGGAGTCAATGGTCATCTTTTGGACAGCTGTCAAGTCAGCAGTCTTGCCCATGATTGTGTAGCCTCCAGAACTAGACTGAGAGACCATTTAAAGGCCTTTGCAGGTGTTTTGAGTTAATTAGCTGATTAGAGTGTGGCACCAGGTGTCTTCAATATTGAACCTTTTCACAATATTCTAATTTTCTGAGATACTGAATTTGGGGTTTTCATCAGTTGTCAGTTATAATCATCAACATTAAAAGAAATAAACACTTGAAATATATCAGTCTGTGTGGAATGAATGTATACATTACACAAGTTTCACTTTTTGAATGGAATTACTGAAATAAATCAACTTTTTCATGATATTCTAATTATATGACCAGCACCTGTAGATACCTGTGCATTATTCCTACATATTTTCTTTAAATTCAGCATGGCATATTTGGTATCTTTGGACACTTGGATCTTTGCTAAAATAGAAATCCATTATATTTAACAAAAGAAAACTAAATTTGTTTGTAATTATGGATCGAGGAGTAACTGAGTTTAAATAACATTCTAGCTGTGCTGACTGATTGCTTACTGATTACAAAATACACTCAGTAATGCAGGGTATATCACCAATAGTTGTTTTTTTATACTTATATCACTTTCACGCTTTCATAATTTTCAATAAAACATAAAAAGTCGGATAGATCTCATTGCTTACTTCCTTTAGTCCCTCTTACATCAAAAGATGATGAGATTTATGGACATGACAGGACAAGAGACCTTAGCCTAATCTCATTGTGATTCATTATGGCCTCTCCCTCCTTCACTCTTCACTCTCTCCATGCGGTCATTGAATAGGGCAGGTGATTACCAAACATCTTCTCCTACCTTTGATCTCCTGAGGTGTGGGGCTCTAATCCATCTTGCAGCACAGGAGGCTGTCTGATCTTGGTGGTTGTGTTAGCCACTTAGCTTCTCCTCATCTCACATACACATAGAGTGTGTGCCCCCGGCTCTCGCACAAGTGTGTATATACACACACACACAGTTTGGGCTCTGACTGCTGCGCTGGTGCGTACACACACTGTAAGAGATAAAGAAATTCAGAGATTTCTGAGTCAGAAAACACAAAAAGAGGATGAATAGGATTTTATGAGGCACGGACATAGACATGTTATCAGGGAGCACAATCAAGGGTTGTACAGGGTTTTAGTAATCCTGAGACATGAAGGCATTCTATTGTTGTAGATCCCCTCAGGGGAGCGTACAGGAAATCAGAAAGATGCATAAAAGGCATACTTTGACAGTAAACTATACATTTTCAAAAGCAACTTCAGAACAATGGTATTGCATTATAAATCATATTTCTGGTCAGGTATCAGCTTCTGCAGTTCTATTACTAATGCTGAGGACAGCCATTTAAACAGCATACAGTTTGGAATCTGCACTGCAGTTTCAAAGTTCACGGTCCTGTTTTGCTGATGGTCTTGTTTTACTGTTTGTCCCTTACTTAGCTAGATACCCTTCCTCTTTATAAAGTGTATTCAACATTTTTCATACTGTCACTACATATATTCATCAGCATTCAAAACAAGGCCTAGTACACAATATTGCAAGACAATTTCCACGATGGATGAGAAAGTAAATGTCACTTACAAGATGAGCATTAATCTCATGTCATTGCATTTTAATGGCACCCTTACTAAGAGGAGAATTAAACTTCTCCCCAGAGATGAACCGAATCACTTAGCACCATGGTGAAATCGCCCTCCTGCATCATAGCAGATGCACAACCTGCCATGCCACCAACTGTTAGCATATATGAACTACACACATACTAAACACAAGCATGCACATACACATGCACCAGTGTTACAATCATAAACTAGTCTGGCTATCACCAGACCAAGCTCAATCTTTTAAGATTGAACATTAGTCTGGGGAGTCTGCTCTGTATTTTCTCTGCACAAGAGGCGTGATCAACAGGCATAGTTCAAATGACTGTACGCAATTGGATAGTCCTTCAACCAATCAGACCAACGATCCGGGTGACGTAGCAGCGACAGCGGCATCAACGGGTTTCTGCGGTCCGGTGGCCACCATGTTGAATGTAAACAAAAAGCTGCTTGGTCTCTTCTCTATCGTCATCATATTAAACCCGTCAATAGCGTGCCAGGTGTATAAGCCAGTTTGTGATTTTTGTAGCAGATCTGTAATGGAAGCAGGATAGATAAATGTACAGGTTTACCCAGTCTAGTCATAAACAGGTTCCCGTAACTATTGTCACACCATCTTAATTATTGATTCTCAACTTGATGGTCAAAGATTGAACAAAGGTTGGTTTTCTATGAATATTAAAGCCGTTATGTGTACAATTTGAAACTTTCTGGCTTTAGAACGATGATTTGATAGACAGCAATGCATTGCAACCACTACACCCTTTGTTCCACTGATCCCACCTGGGGATACTCACTGTGCTGGCATGCTCTAACAGATATGCTTGTCAGTTGGTCAAACAACCACTGAAACCACCTCCTCCCAGACCTTTCAAATGTCAGCATTGGTGGGGCCTATCTACTTCTGTAACTTTCCGAAAGTGGCAATCCAACATACACGCCCACTTCACTCAGTGATTGGCCAGGTGTGTGGAGGTAAGAGAGAAAGCAGTGTTTTTTTACTCTTTTAACAACTATTGTGGATTCTTTTCCTGAGAACAACACTAAGAATGTCTTCCAGAAAAGATCATAATTAACCATAATCGCGTCTCGCACCTTTCTATAACAGCTGGCTTTTCACCCCGAATTCAAGCACTTTAACCTTCCGTGATCGGAAAAAACATTGTACACACAAGCTCTTTACAAGAAAACCTCCACCTTCCTACCCCATTCAGACCGACATTGTGACGTCTGTGGTCTGAATGAGTAAACCATAGAAATAGAATGAGAGTAGAACGGCGGCCATTTTTATGTGTACTGTTTCCATTGCAAGCGGGCTAACTTCCACATAAACTTCCATATAAACCGACTTGCGAAAAGTCGCAGACTCACTGAGGTGAGGTTTTGCGACAAACGAGCAGAGTAGTATGAAGCATGGACAGTTTCAAGCTACGTTCGTTACCTTGCCTCTAAAAAGGAATTGAGGATTGCTGGATTTAATTGCTTCATATTTCTATTGGTAAGCTGTAATACTCAAACTAGTGTATTATACTTTGCGGTCCCACTGACATGTGTTGTCACCATAAAAACTAATAACAACCACCATTTTCTCTTGAACTAGTCTAATGACCATTGCAAACAGTTCAATGTCCGTTCTACTCTCGACCAGGGTTATACGTGGGTTGTAGGCTGCCCAGTTTTGGTGAACTGGAATTTCTATTGTGGATGGAAATTAAATGATAATGATGTTAAAACATCATTCAAGCGGCTATTCAAAAAGGGAGTGAGAAAGAAACAAAGAAAAAAGAGAGAAAAGGGGAAAGAGCGAGAGAGTAAGAGAAAGCATATGTGGTCAAGTGAAGGTGAAGACACGACTGATGACTTGAATTAGTAATCATTTGATGCAATTCTTTAGTTTAGCAGTGCAGTGTATTGAACTAGATTGTAGACTGGATTCTCTGCTAATGGTGACAACCAGAGTGAGTCCAAACACGTCTCCGGTATGAAAGGGGTATAAGAATGAAGGGCTGAAAGCGCAATACAGACTCCACCACACTGGGATTAATTTTTCTACAAACAACAACTTGTGCTATCAGAATCATTTGAAATATGTTATAATCACATAAATCACATAGTGGCTTAGTGGATAACATAAAGTATGTACTTTACGAACGCAATTGATGAATATTTCTTAAGCAAAGCATCACTGCAGCAGACAAATCATAGTTTCATCACTATCCAAGTCTCATATTGGGTCATCAGCAAAACCACATGCTATTATATTGTCGATAAACAATGGCTTAGTTCTGGTGGTTTGTCTTTGCAGTTTTGATCTGATGTTTGTCTGACTCCTCTGTCGACAGACTGTAAAACACATTAATGCTGTGACTTTATCATGGCACAAGGAAAACAGAGACTCTGCTAGCACTGCTACTTTACCAACACTGTCTTTAAAGTCCTCCAGTGGCTCAAGTACATTTACAGAGATGAATCAATTGTTCCATTCAAAGCACGGTTTTATTCAGTCGGGAAATCTTCTTGTCTGCAATTACTTGCAATATGTTTTAAAGAATGTATGTACTCCATCCAGCTTGAAACGATTTACAGTAGGCACAGAATAAAAGGTTAGATCAAATGAATACTTTAAGTTCTTGGAGGGGATGTGGGATAAATAATAATGGGGAAACTTTTGAAGTGCTGACATATGTAAAGTTTCAGCAGAAAGGATATTGTTGCTGAAGCCTACTCTCCTCATTTCCCCTCTGTCTTCCTCCTTCCTCCCCCTTTTTCCATTCTTCTCTGTTTTACAGCCGTACAGCCTCATGCTGCTGCATACAAGCCAAATGTACAGATTCTGTTTCCTGTTAAACACTGCCCAAAGGACTAAAATCTCTATTGTACTGCCTGCCATTACCATTAAAAAAACACAGCAACCTTTACATATTTTAAGCAGTGGCATTGAATGGAAAGCCTCAGTTACAGCCTTAATGCATTAAATAAACGGTGCTGCTTTCTTTTAAATGTCATCATTTCACATCATGTAGACTCTGATTGGGATTTTAAGATGTAGAAATGCAATAACGAGAATCATATTCGGAGTAATGTATAAATGAAAAGGTAGAAATGCTACTTAGTTTCTGGGCTTCCAATTTGTTTTAAAGCAACACTAGAGAACTTTTCCTGCTTTGGGTACCCTACAGGTTGGAAGCGGAATTGCCATTGTCGCTCATTCGAACTACAGATCCGCTACCCGATCTGGCAAACTTGCAAAGTGCGGTTATAGCCGGTAGAGAGCCGCAAAGCAAATGTAGAAGTGCCGTTCACCCTGTTACGAGTTGATGAACCACTGAAACGATTTTGGAAACATTATTTGAAGTTACAAAAAGTTCTCTAGTGTTGCTTTAAGACAACAACATGTTGAATTAAATGTATTCATGATGGTTTGCAAATTCCCCTTGGCTATTAATCCACTGACTAAATCCTAGGTGCTGAACATGTTTGCAAATAGCTTCATATCATGTGCATATCATTTTGTATGGAAAGAGAGATAAGTAATTATGTTTTGGTTGAAATATAACTGCTATTGGAATGTTTGTGATGTAGTAAAAAAAAACTGCTAGGCACATTTTAAAATATACCCAACCACCACACTACAAAAGCTACATTATGAAAAGACCTGATGAAATTATTCTCATGTATTTTGGACCATTTGCACTGAGAAATGATTAGCCTTAGGCTTCAGTTTTTCTGCAAACTCACATTCTCAACACAAATTTGGTTTGTAGTCATCTTAAAAATGAAGGCAGACATAGCTTAATGCCCAGGTTGTTGTGCAAACAACTTACTGGCCAACTTTTTAGTAAATATCAGTCTATTTAAAACTGCAGTTGAAAATAAAAAGACTTTTGAATAGCATAACAAAAAACACACCCCCTCCATTTCTGCTCTCTCCCTTCTGTACTTCCAGATCCAAGTGAGGCTCAGCCATGTCCATGTGGTAATCTTAATCATTAACCAATAGGTTTATGCAAAACACAACTGTTGCTGTACATAACAATAAACAGCAAAAACTGTTTTTAGAAATTGTAATTAAAAAAACAATTTTTTTTCCTATCATCGATATAACACATTAGAGGTCTTTGCTGCCTTAGCAGAGATGTGCATACTCTCAGAGTTTTGCTCTCAGTTTTAAAGAGAGCCGCAATATATGTAACATATTGCTGGAAGACAAAGTCAAGCTTAATCATGGCCAGTATGCATTGATGTATATGTGGAAAACAAGTATTAAAGCTGATGGGAATCAGTAGGAATGTCCTCAGGGAAACTGATACCACCTCAGGCTGCTTTCCATTTATCCAGGAAAGTGATGAGGAAAAAAATAACATATATAGTATTTCAGTAATATGCCTCCACCGAAAACATTTCCTAATTATCAGTTAAAATTGTGAACTGCAAACTTATTCTCATGTGTGCCGCTTTTCATAGCTGTCAGTGACTTAATGAGCTTGTGTGTCTATAATGTAAGCTTGCACTGTATGTACCGTATGCGTGTGCTTGCTTATATGTGCATGCAAATTAAAAGTGCACTCATAAATTTTGCTTTTACTCCATGAATAAAATCCATCAGCTCTTGTATTGGATGGATTTTTCATTTGACTTTCCTCTTCAATTGCCTCTGTAAAAAAGAGCGAGAGAGAAGTGGAAGGTCCTAAAGCAACTTGATAAAATGCTGTCCTGAAGCAGATTTATGTTGATATACTTCTAAACATGTGTTGTTCTATTGTGAGCACTGCAAAAGTACATGACACATGCAGATATTTCACCATGAAATCAATGGAATATGGAAAGGGCAGGAGAGTGGTATGGATTTTTCAGTTTTTGCTTTGGCATGGCCATCAATCCCTATTGGTAACCTGGGAGAAGGGACAAATAGGGGCAAACAAGCAAGACAGCCGCTAAGAGCTAATGCAGCTGAGGTGACGAGTTAGGAACGTTTTGATTTGTTTGCCCTTTTAGCGTGGACTCCAAGAAATGTTCAGTAGAAAATATATTTGCCATCACTGCAACTACATGTGACGATTTTACTTGCACATCCAGTAGAAGCTTCGACTGTCCTCTAATAGGATGTAAATATTGCATTTGACAGGCACTCATTACCACCAATTTCAAACTTAGAGTTATGATGTTCACAATTTGATCACTGGAGCTACAGATCATCACCACCCTGTGACCATGCGTCTACCTACCATGTCAGCCCCTGAACTGTCCAATGTTGCATTTACAGTAAATGCTGATTTAATATGAAAGTTTGATAAGCTAATAAAATAACTAGGGCTGTCAGCGTTAACGCGTTAATCGCGATGCGATTAAGGGCCGACGTGATGCGATTAATTTTTTTTTAATCACATTAATCGCATGCTGGCATTTATTAATTTATTTTACACTTCACTCGGCTTTGCGTTGTGCCTAACAGGCTACTATTTTGACCCTTTGCAGCACCGTTACTTATCATCAAGTTGCCACTTCCTCGTAACACATCCTGCTGCTGCAGGCTGCAGGCATGATGGAGAAAGACAGCAGCAATGAAATCCTGAATGGCGCTTTTTATTTTCCAAAACTCCCGGACGGCTCGTAGACAAGTCGAAAGCCACATTGTGTAAAAGCCGAATTAAAATATCACCGAAGCACGTCAAGCTTGAGCTACCACCTACGGAGCTAAGCATAGTAGTACAGTTATTAACGTTGATGCTACGGGTGGCAACTAACTGCAGACCTGTCAGCATCGTAGAGGACTCGGGTCTTAAAGACGTACTACGGTTGGCATGTTCTGACCTGTCTCGTTGCCGTCGAGGGGGACAGTAGTTTTCACGGACACACAGCCTGTACAACACGGAGAAAGCAGCCCAACTGGAAAAGCTGCAAAGTGCTGCAAACGCTGTCTCATTAACCGGTGATCACTCGACATCAGTGAGTAATCAACATTATTTAGGAGTTACTAGTCAACACTATATTGACTCTAGTAAGTTTGACAGCCCTAAAAATAACATATACTGGTCTAGTTTGTTGTTTATTTAAACGTCTGGAAGAGCTCTGTAATAACATTGTCAAATCATATTTCAATTGCTTTTTGTGAGTTGATATAAAGGTATCTGATTGTGTAAATAAAGATAAAGATATCGTCTCATATCAATCGCTGGCCCCTAAATTGAATGGAATCAAATTGTATCGCGGCAGACATTGTGATATCAGCAAATATCATATCATTGTCCAAAGAATCGATGTAATATCGGATCACGATACAACTTATGATATACACCACTAGTGTCGTTGATGTGTGCTGGCTTTCCCTCTTTCCCCCAGAGACACTACAGTATATTGGGTTTTAATTTAATTATTTAGATATTCCTAACCCTAAAGCTCCAGAACAGCAACATGACTGATCTAAAGGTAAGACTGTAGAGGAAAAGTCTCACACAGTTGGGTTAAAAATGCTTAGTTGAGCTGAAACTGAAGCCGTAAATGCCAAAACAGAAAATGGACTGCTATTCTTATTTTTAACATCTTTCAAAGTAAAAGTGTCCACCTATTTAGGAAAGCTTTGTCCACAAGAGAGCATTGCTCTAAAATGGACACATCGTAGATTAAATTAAAAAGAAGATTATTTGGAGAATGATGCATTTCTTGTTTTCTAATGTTTTATATGTGGGGGTGTCTTGGTCGGTCAGTCAGCTTGTGTTAAGACATTCCTTCCCTCTGCTGCTGTTCTTAAAGCTGAACTCTTTGCCTCCAGTTATGAAGGAATATAGCTTCCTATCAGTCTGTGCCGTGACCCCAATTGGAGAGCCATATTCAATGCAACACACAGGAGAGATGAGAGGCAGCAGTGAGCTTCCCAGGCAGGCTGCAGGGGAACGATAAAGCTTTTAGAATTCACGAGCTGTCATCACCTCGCCCTTCCCCCATCAACCCCCAGGTAGCAAAAGGGACATTAGGTGAGAAGTTGTGTACAGTGACACCACAAATATGGTAGCCTGGAAACCAGACAGAGCTCATGTTTATTTGCTCTGGCAGACAGATTAAAACGATATCTGATGGAGGAGCGTCATGCTTACCGAAAATAGTTACGGAATGTAACTGGCATACTGCGTCCAGTGCAACGCACCAGGCTCACAAAACTCAGATCAAACTGTCAAACTAGGCGGTGCTGATCGAATATGAATCACGTTTCTTTTTTGTATTGCATATTGTTTTGCCTTTAATGCTTTCAGAAACACATTTTAGTGTACTGTTTAGCTGTAATTTGGGAATGTTTGTTACTAGGCAGCCTTTTTTTTTCATGCTTCAAAACGGACCAAGCACCTCTCCAACTTGCATGTGTTGCTCAGCGCTACGTCGTTTCGTTGCTCTGATTGGTTGTGGATCAATTCAATTGGTCCGGGCCATTGATAACGCCACTTGGAAATGAACTGAGAGGTTCTAGACTAATAAGCTTTTGCAAATTAGTCTGGCGATGCCAGACTACAAATATACAGGCATGAGAAAACAATTCCTCACCAGTTTCTCGACCAACCCACACAGAATTTTGACGTTAAATATGATTTCCATGAAGGTAAAAGATTTAATCAAAACAAAGCCCTAATCCCATTACTGTGCACTACTATAGCTGCAGGAACATTTTTTGAAAATGTAAGGAGAGAAAAAGCTATACAAAGGCAAACAGCAGTACAAATTGAAAGTGTATGAAAACTAAATAAATATAGATAGATAGTGAGTAAAACAAAAAAATGGAAGCATTTTCAGATGGTCTAGAGGACATTGGGTTAGACTACAGTTAAAGCTACACTATGAGAGCTACATTTTAATTTCAGCAAGATACATATAATGAAATAATTCATTTCATGGGTTATGTCCTTCTGTGACTTGAGTCAGTGGCAGATATTATGATTGACCAGTGTTACCTTACTACAGTCAAGGCACAGTCATGTAATGGTGTAAAGATCATTAATGGGCTAAAAGCAGAATTAACCAGACGTTTCCCAACGAATACATTAAAACCCTTTTAGAAACAATCCAGTTTTGATTATAAGAGAATCATGCATGTGCATTACCACACACACTGGGGTTTTGACCAGGATTAAAAAGGCACAAAGAAGCCTTGTAGAGCAAAGCAGAAACAGCGACCAGAAGAGCTTCTTTACTAACACGTATAACACTTGCAGTTGTCACAGCTGTGCGGCATCGTGAAAGGTAAACATTTTAGTGACAAGCTACACATCTGCTGGCCTTGTAATAGTTTCTGGTCATATGGCAGGACCTTGCAATAAAAGGACAGTAACCAATCAGAACATAGCAGCTGGTCACGATGGACTGTGAATGTGAAAAAAAGGTGACAGAAAGACAAAATGCATAGGCAGACAAGGAATGCATGCGTGTGGGGGAGAGAAACAAAGTAAGATTATAGGTGGAGATGTGAGACTGATTGACTTAATGAGGCATAGAAAGAAAAGGATGAGCTGAAAGAGAGAATAGAGAAGTAGCAGCAGGAGGGGGAGGGCATATTAGTAGCTAGAGAAGTTGAGTAAGTGGCGGATTGCAACGTTGGGCATTGCACAACAGAACAGACTCATTTAGGCGTCTGCAGCCAACGCTGCTGAATGGCAATAGTGCTTCCTCTGCTGCTGGTTTCAGGGACGTGCCTGGAGTGTAGAGTAGCCTTCTTCCTGTGGCCTGAGGCCTTAAATCAGTTCTGCACTAGACACACCAACGAGCAGCTGCACACACACACACACTCTCTCCCACTGTTTCTCTCTCATACTCCCTCTCTCATGGTCAACAGAGATTCCCCATTTGCTCACTGTGACCCCTGGGTGTGACTTTAGAAGACAATATTGATAATGAACGTGACTACATTGAAGAGAGAAAAAAAAAAATCCTTAACAGATTGGCTAATGGGACAGCGTGGAGAGGTTCCAGCCAGTGGGGAGCCCTAGAAAGACATCCAGATATGAGAGTGCTGAAGATGAGTTAGGAGGTTTCTCACAAAGCTCCAACTAATGCAGTGCTATAGAGATTCAAGAAACTGTAGGCCTGAGGTGTACTGTCCTGCCTGAAGGGAAGGATTTCAGAAAAACGTATTTGACCCAGGCAGCAAGCGAGCGATATTGAGCAATAGCGAAGGCAGGAATCAACACTGCTGGTGTGTCCTTGCCTCTATCCCCTGGGTAGCCAGAATTATGAAAGTAACATGACTTTGAATCCTGTTGGGTTTTAACCTTACCTGAGGACACCAGGTGTTTGTGTCTCCTACAGTTGTTCATGTTCATTTATAATGCATGACCTGGAGTACAAAATTCCTCCCTGAGGGTACACAGGTATTTGCATAATTTACCACAGATTCCATGAAAGCAGACGTCACACAGCACTACTTTCGGAGGAATGTGGTTTATAAGGAAATCCTGGTGGGGGCAATCCAAGAATGCATACGTTATAATTTCAACAAGATTCAAATTCCCTCTTACATCCATCACAGACAGGAACATAGACAGCCGTGTTATGACCACCACACTAAAGCAACTGCGTTTCACAAACCAGAAAATGACCTGTATTCTGTTCAGAAACATAAAGGTCCTGACATTTTGTTCTCCTATCAATATGTCATATCAACTTAAGGTTTAGCTCGACAGAGTTTTTACTCCAAAATCCAACATCCAAAATGTCTCTGACCTAGGTGTAGGTACTGTATTTCCAGAATGTCTAAAAAATCAACATCTTGCATGTAGCACAGAAAATGACATGCATCATGGAAAATCTTCCTTCCTCCTCATGGTTTTACTCATGACATGTCATTCACTACCACATCTACGCCACAACATCCATCATATACAATGTATTCTCAACAATGACGAGGTATCTCATCACTCCAATATGACACATTTGTTGAATATCTATGGAATCATTTAGAGCTCTACGAACTAGTATTTTCTTTTTCACATCTCCCAATGTCAATAGTGTTTTATTTGCCATTTTGTGACCTAGAACAAGTGTATGAGTAGTCCCAGCCAAAAGTCAAATCTGTTCATTCTGGAAATGAGAAAATTATTCTATATTAATTATATTATGTTTATTATATTGAGAGACTATTTATTTATTTATAGTCGAATATGCACCGATGATACAATAATTCAATTGTAACTGGAGTTAATTTCAATGGCTATGGTGAATATATTTCATTATCTTCCTCCTCTCTTCCTCCCAGGCTCAGCTCTCGTCTCATAAGCAGCGATTCATTAGCATCTTTGCGTGCCATAAGCTAATTTACACAGTCATGGGGTTATTATGAGCACTCAGCACTTCATAAAGTATCCATCCCCTCTATTGATCCAAGTCTGTCTTGTATTAAAGTCTCCAGGTGCTTCCAGTTCTTCAGTCTGTTTCTTTTTTAACCTGCTTGCCAACCAAAGCCAGCCAGAGTCTAACATACAATGACCACAACACACAGTAATGGCTCTTTGATGAGATGCTCAAACATGAAGACTAGCTTTAGCTTAGGGCCTTGAGAGATGCACAGCATGTCAAAAGGGCCCTTGCATTTGCTTGGGTGTAAGGTTGTAAATGAAATCAACACACTTATGAATGCACATGCACCAACATGGCATGTGTCAGGTCAAGGACAAGGCCAGAAGCAGTAATAATTTCATAATGATAAACATTTTAACTTCCTACTTAATGTGTACTTACAGTGATTAATTGAAAATTTGTGAGCAAATGCAATATTTGTTTTCAAAGTTCAGAGGTCACAAGTTGCATGTGCACAATGACTTAACGCATGGTGCAAAAAATAGATAAAGCCTATTTCAACTGTCTAAGATTATTGGTGTTTTTACACCTATAAAATGGAACATTACATATGTGATAGAAAACATTTGAGTTTTAAACAAAAGCTAAAAACAGGCTGGCATTTAAAGTGTTAAATCAAATATTTCCTCCATTTTCTTCAAACATTACAGAGGAATCGATGATCACTGTGAAGAAAGACAATATCATAGAGGCTTTAGGGCATTACATTTCATCTATGCATTTTAGTAAATTTTCATGAACCTTATCTTTTTGGTAAAATTGTCTTCTTACCACCACAAACCATCATCTTAATTATGATTTGAACCTGCAGGCTTACATTTAATGGCCTAATCTTCACTAAAGCCAATCGCGCTGTTGAAGTGTGTTAGTAAAAATGTGTTTTTAAGTGCAATTATGCATCTGTTATTTTGTTCCACTGATGTTCCTATATACATGCCTTTGATCCATTATGATCATGAGTTTGCATGAGACGGAGAATCTGTTTGAGTCATACTTCATGCTGTTAACAGTTTTGATCTCCATGTGACTTCTTGATCCCTTGGTTTTATGGAAAGCAGTGAAAAAGGGCTTGTTTCGCTCTGCATGACGTTGTTAATTACACATACAAACATATTGATCCAGATTGTGCAAGTGGTGTACTTTATTGCATAATAAAGCTTGGCTCTCTGTAAGATACTGCAGATAAAGGTCAAGGTGCGCTATGTTTCTAATGATCAAGGCTTTCTTTGCACATAAACATCAAACATGTTGTTGTTGTTGTTGTTACTGTTGCTGCTGCTGCTGCCGCCTAAAAGGGAGCTTTTCCTTGCCACTGTCGCACTTACGCATTCATGCATGCTCTTGGGGGAATCACTGGAATTGTTGGGTTGTTAAATTATAGTGTGGTCTAGACCTACTCTATCTGTAAAGTGTCCTGAGATAATTCCTGTTATGATTTGACACTATAAATAAAATTGAATTGAATTTGAATTCAAATGAGTTAAGCCAAGGTCCTTGCATAGGCTCAACAGTACAATACAAAAACAAACATTCATTCTAACTAGTAATGTGGTCTCAGACTCATGCTTTAAGGCCTAATTGGTTAAACTTCCATGCCAGTGGGTGTAAGATATTTCCACTTGCTGTCACTGCAGATTATATTTCCAGTTATTTCTGGACTCCTCAGTTACTCCATCTTGATTGCCTGTCAGCATACTGTATAATTAGGTGCATACATGCATGTACCACAGTATATTTCAGGAACCTCAGATTTTCAAGATATACTGTATGTGTGGTTTGCTCCTTGTATTGTAGCTGCAGCCATTTCCTGAAGCCGTAGCCGGTTTGTTTTAAAGTACAACTAGTCTCACATTGCCAGACCATACTCCAGCTCTGACACAGCACGTTAACATGGAGGGATAGGCAAAAAAAGCAAACACTCCGGCTTGTTTGCATTTCTTTAAACCAATCACAATTGTCTGGAGCGGTGCTACTGTAAGGGACCATTCGGTATTTATGGAATGGACCACCGGAGGAAAATAGGCCCCCCATCGCTAGCAGATAGGTCTGACACAACAAAAATCGCAACATGACAGCAACACAAGTTTGGAGTCACTCACACACACCCTGTCAGCGAGCTTGTTACGTTACGCCTGCAATCTCTTGTGGAGCATTTATAACTTTGAAAAACCACAGGTTCCAGTTAATCTTATAATGGATATGTGTGTTGAGTTATTTAAATAAACAATCGGGGAAATAAACACCTATTGTCCGCGAGTCTCCTGATAGAGCTCCACCCAGCTCACACCCCCCGTCTGTGAAGGTGGACAGGCCGGACGGTAAGCCAGCGACCCTGGCAGGCACCCGCCGGCTGTCACGTCAGACTGTGGAGCTTCTGACCTCTGACACAGTCGGACCAAATTTGCAATTAGCCATCAATTTTTGTAAAACGGCCGATATTTGAGCTCTATGTAGTTGATTTCTCGCATTAAGTCTCAGAAGTGAATTTAGTAATGAAATAGCAGACGAACAATGTGTAAAGTTTCCAGTGGTTGTTGTGATTGTTGCAGCACTTTGGACACCAACACACTTTGAATTTCTGATTCCCACGCCCACAGCTCCGCGCCTGGGTCCCGGTGATTTGAAATTTTGTCTTTTCAAGAGATTTGAGAAGGAAAGAGTGGTAGCATGTAAGCTCACAAATTGACGCTCGTCTGTGAAATGGAGTTTTGGAAAATGTTCAGCTTCGGCAGATTTACCTATATGTTAAAATATACAATGACTGAGGAGGAAGCCTAGTGACGAGTCCATAGCAACCAGTTATTGTGTTGAATGGTCTCAATGTTTTATTGTTTTATTTCATGTGAAAACTAGACTACTAAAGGAGTATTTGAAGTAATGCAGTAATGCAAGAAGTGTGAATTTAGTCTCCATGCTTACTGTGTTTCCACAACGTTAGTGAGTAAATCTACTGAAATGGCCACCATAATAGTGGAGTGTGATGTGTAAGATGAGAAAGAAGAGGTTAAATCAATAAATAAATGTATGTCATGGTTGTAAAAAAACAGTGGCTGTACATCTTTGCCAAGCGCAAACCAGTACAGAAGGCATCAATAAATCGTTGGGGAGGGTCATGACTTTTCCCCCAATCATTTTGGAGGGTCGTAGAAAAATGTATTGCTGGCGAAGGGAGGGTCCAGTCTATTTTGACTAAAGATCCCAAAACTCCTCCGGTAGCCCCTTAAATAAAAAATTAACAGTCCCTAAGCCTTTCCTACTTTCTAACGCCCCCCCGCTTCTATCCTGGCTTCCAGTTTCATATTCTCATGTATCTCTTTCTATCCCGCCCACCCCTTCATGACTCCCATCCTCCCTTAGGCTCCCCACTAATTTGATCATCCCAATTGCATATTGTCTGGCAGTAATTGAATTATCTCCTGCTAAATTAAGTCTGAATTCACAAGAGAAGCCATCTGCAGCTCAAAGTTGGCATAATGCATGTTGGTACCTACATCACAAACAAACAAATATTAAAGAGTAAAGACAGTAGATTTTCTGAGCTCATTTCCTTTTTTTGTCAACGTGAAACTGACACCCTGTTATTGAGGCACCCAAAATACAAATAAGGGCTATGGGCCAGGAAATTTGTATGGGCAAACTGTGGACCAGGAAATTAGTGTTGGAGCAACGGATAAAACACAACACAAAGTTAATGAATGTTTTATTTTACACTACAAACACTTCTTGACATCTCTTCAAGGCACGTCACTGATTCAATCGAGAATGTAGTAGCAATGTTTAATATCCAAAGTCAGACTGCTGACAAAGGCTGACAGATAAAGATCAATACCATGGTAGCAGGCATGAATGATACATTTGATCAACAAGTGATAATAGATGTGCACCGAATTTTAAACCTGGTGGATATTAAGGATATAAGAGCATGATTTAATTATAAAGTTTGAAGAAAATACAGAAAGTAGACACACCTATTAGGGGGTGTTCATTGATTATTTCTTTAAGGAGTTGTGATAATTAATTTCAAATGACTAAATTGTCTGTTGAAGGCAAGACATCATGTTGTCAGTCACACCTAGCCAGTTACCTTAGAGTGTGAAGCCAGGGGTTTGGGAGGCATGTCATTCTTTGTGTTTTCCCTAGATTTGATCTCTTACACCTAACTACAGTGAACCTGCTACCAAGGTAAGTAGACTGGGAAATACAGACCTACAGATTTTTTGCTGAACTAAATTTGACTAGTAGCCTACACCTAGCAGCTTGATCTAGCTTTAAATTGATATTTGTTTCAGCTTTTTCTCTCTAAAACAGGATTCTAGAGTGAAAAAACAAGCACATAACCATATAAAAAGCTGTGCAAAAAGTACTTTCAGATGCCCTGCTGGTGGCTGTTGAGCACAGCTATTTCTGTGTAATCTGACATGAGAGGAATATGCCCTTCATTTGCTTTCCAAGTTAGAGTGGGGTTGTCTCCATTGATCACCTTCTCCCTGAGATAGCCAGTCATCTCTGGCTCCAGGGTAGGGCTGATCTGAGGCCTCAAGCAGATCAGCCACACACTGGGCCACCCAGTGATTTCATCACCATGGCTTCCTGAGCCGCTTTGCAATGCCTGCAGTAGTGCTCTAGGCTAGACTTGCTGTGTTGTTGGGTTTTTTTTAAAGAAAATTTAATATACAGTGGCTAGACTGGAAAGGGGGAGAGAGATGGGGGCTACACGCAGCAAAGGGATGGTTGGGTTCGAACCCACGCCTCTGTAGGACTCAGCCAACATGGGGCGAACACTCTTACTGGATGAGGCCATCCCATAGTTGCTGTGTTACCAGTGTTACACGGTGTTCGGTCATACACCAATTACATTTCTTGCGCACCGCACCCACCATTATTTTGCTTTTTTTTATAGAAATAAAACCTATTTAGTTAATTTTTCGGTATCAGCGCCCATGTGAAAGTGTCCACTCTCTACAGCAGCAGCACAGAGTTGCAGGATTTCACTCATAACGTGAGGAGACTGACAGGACGCTGGCGGGGGATTTGGTGTCAAAGTGAAAAGCAAACTGAAGAATCAGATAATTTATATCATAACAGATTTATAGTGTTTATGATAGATTATCAGTGTGTTTTCTTAACAGATACACTCGCAGCTCGCGGATAACATAGACCAGAAACTAGATCCTGAGTTGACCGCAGAGCTCCGTGCCGTTATGGTCTGAACAGCCTAGTTGGTTAACATGATATTTATATAGAATCTATGGTTAACGTGGGCGCTGAAGGGAAGTGGGCAGCGCCTTGCGGTGCTTCCGTCTCCTGTCTTAACCCGGCAGATGCCAAAATGGCCTGCATAGCAAATACTCGACCGGAGAGGCAATACCATAGGGCCAGACACAGCCGTGGTGCGTTTGTGGTGTAATCTATAACACCGGTGTTGTCAGAAGTTTATTAAACGGTGGAAAAATGTCCTCATCGTGGGTCACCATGAAATATTTAACTCAGGGTTAGGTACTGATGTACTGTACTGTACATGAGTTTTTCCTCAATACAATTCCATAAGAAACTAGCTGTCTAAGCAGTTAACAAATCTATGTGCCAGCTGCGCCTTTCCTGTTCCCCTCAGAGTTAGCTGTGGCAGGCCGTGACGTCTACTGTGCGCCCTCAATACAGTAGGACAACTGAAAACACCTGCTATTACTCTAACACATGGTTCACATGGCTCTAGAGCCTGAGGGCATCACTTGTTAAGATTTCAAACAGGCATAATTTCCCCCATACACTTTGTAAACAGCATAAAATCAAATCCACAAAACATGAATCAAGTGCTTCCTCTGCTGACTGAAACAGAAGTGTTTGCTTCTTAACAGTCCTACTTCAGATTATAGAGGACACCCAGAGAGAGACAGCCATCACACTCCCAGCCTGTTCCCCCAGCAACAACCGTTTCCCTCGTCTCCTCTGCTCTTCTTTCCTTTCCTCTGTTACAGCCGTTGCGACTAGTCAGTGACTTGAATTTAATCAGCCTACATTCAAACAAAGAGGTGGCCCCAAGCAACATTAGTAGAGTGGGGAATTTGTGAATGAGGAGCATGGTCCGGTTTCTAATTATGAAGGCAAGGCGAGACTGACAGTGCTAACATTGTTGTAATGGGCAACCTCACCCAGGGTTTCAGTGTGTGTGAGAGTGAGTGAGTGAGTGAGTGATAATGCTAGGTAGGTTGAGACCAAGCCCAGTCCATCTTAAATTCTAAGTGCGGATGAAAAAAGAAATCAAACCAAGAGACTGGAACCGTTATCATCTCTCTAATTTAACAGACTATTATCTCACACTGAGACAACATACTGCCCAGCATACACAAGCAACCCAATGTTTGCAACACCAGAGTCCCCCTGTCTACTTTCTACCCTTCAGCCTCTCATTAAATGATAATGGCCAGTGCCACATTTCTTCTATACCTTCCATATTTTCATATTTAGTACATTTCACTTCACTCTGTCCGTGTTACACACATTTTATATATATATGCTTTATGAAATGTAGAGCACAGGAATTTATGTGAAAGCTTTCAAAATCAATCAAAACCTACAACCTCCAAGGCAGCGTGCATTAGCAAGCATTTTCCTTTGAAATCTGTCTGCAGACTTCAATCATCCACCCACACAGAAAAAAACATCAACACACACAAACCAAAAAAGAGAACAACCTGCACGCTTAAACCAGAAAATTAACATAAACATTTGAATAAACATGATAAAAGAAAATCTTCCCTGAGCAAATCCACCACAGTAATTGCATTGAAGAAGATAATGGCGCTCCGCCTTTTCCTTTTGTCGAATGTGGAATCTCTGAAATTTTTCAACCTTGGATGTGTAGGTGTTCTGCTGACTGCGCCACAAATGTAATTCATTGGAATCTCCACCCTTCCAAGTCTTTCACAGCCACTCGATCACATTATATGTGATAAATGGTCTCACTCTCCAGAACAAATAATTATTTTCCTGAAATGTCCTATGTTTCATTTTCCTGCATTTGCATGAGCTCAAATAGATGGATGCCATTATTGAAATAGGTCCATCACGGCTGTCCGCTATCAAAACAGAGGGTGAGATTGGTAACGTGTATCTTTCTTCAACATACATTCACAGAGTTTGCTATGATCAAACGGTATCGGATCGGTGCATAAACTCCAGTACTTCCCGATACTGATACCAGCGTTTTAGGCAGTATCGGAGCCGATACCGATACTGGTATCGGTATCGGAATATCTCTAATTGGACCACAATTTATTTGAAAGATATAATAGAATAGAATACACTTTATTGTCCCTGAGGGGAAATTTGTCTTGGGCATAGTGCTACAATATGTTGCTTCACAACACAAACATGTAAACAGAAAAAACATTCTAAAATCAACATAAAAACATAAACATAAGATCACAATATCAATGAAGCATCTTAGGACATAAATGAAGGACACATATGACTGTACAGACAATACGACATGTTAAAAAGTGACTGTAATAATTGTGCGAAGTGCAAAATGTACTGGTGTGTTTATTGCACTTAGCTCTGTTGTGCTAAGATTTACTACTGGAGTTCAGCAGCTTGATAGAGCTTGGGATAAACTCATGAGCCGCTATTTGCTGAATCAATCTGAAATTGTTGTATTTACAATCTTTGAAGGTTTTAATTCTGAGGAAAACCTTATGGAACATGTTTGACATTATTTGTGCTCGGTGGATGAATTAATACAGTCTAATCAACTCAATAATTAATCATCTGGAATCAAGAAAAAAATTTGACATGAGAAAGATTGTGGACATAGTGTACTTGTTCATCTCGGTGTGTGTGTGTCATATCATTGTAAGTGTCCATGGATGTTTATGTACATGTTAAGTGAGAGAACAGTGGCAGAACATGTAGACACAATTAATTCTTGTTTGTCCCTGTACTTCATCAGCACACACAGTTGCGCTGTAATTCATGTTGCACTTCCTGTTTGAAGGTTAATATCCATTAGGGAAGCTTGACATATATAACTCAAAGTAGGGAAATAAAAAATTGCTTCCATAACCACATGTAAAAGATGGCCATACACCTTACTCTTCCTTATTAACATTATATTAAGAACATTTCATGTTCAGACTGAGGCAGGTCAGATATTGCTTTCAAAGGGGTCATCACAACCTTCTGTCTGTCTCTCTCTCACTCACTCTCACACACACACACACACACACACACACACACACTTGGCTCTCTTCTACAGTCTTCTCACTTTCATCGTGTCATTCATACTCTCTCTATACTTAAAGTGCCCATTAATATCTATAATATTGGACGCTGTCCAATCTTCTGCTGCTGGAACAGGACTGAACTGTAGACTGCAGCAGCACTGCACTCATTCAAAGAGCATAGTAATATTTTCCATTACTAGGTGCTGGCTGCCATCTTATGATTAAAAGTTATGGCATCATAAACAAGGCCTGTGCAATATTTGGGCTATGATCTTAGTGTTATTCAGTCCAACTAACGATTTATTGATGACAAACTTATACTAAGCCATATTCCTGACAGACTGGGTTTGAAAAAATAAAAAAATAAAATTAAAATAAACTACACTGTATTTCATGTAAACAAAATGTAAGGAATTGTGTCCCATTTTTGACTTATTTTTTAATTGGTCACAATAAATAATGCATTGGATTTCTTTGGGTAGAAGTCTTGTTTTACTTGTGTAAATGCTGAAAACACAAAACGACAGCTTTCCTTTATCCTGCCATAGATGCAGTGGTAGTTTCACTGTGTCTATCCATCTTCAAACAAATATTAAACACTCTAGTGTTAATGAGGAGATGACCAGCACTGATAACATACGAGATCTGTACCGGTTTCTCAACAAATGGAGGTTAATGACAAAGCGGAGTGACAAGTAGGTAAAGGGAAAGTAAATTAAATTTCCTCCAGGTTGTATGCCAAATGTAAATGAACATTCTGCAGGGAGGTAACTGATCGAGACGGTACCCACATGCATGAGCCTACACAGACAAACACATGCCCAAATACCCAATCCCCATGTGCCTCTGAACCAAATATACAACACAAAGCGCACCTGACTAAATACAATCAAAAAAGCATCCAATAGCAGATTGCAGCTGAAGCAAACACCACATGCCTTCAAGACTTCGTCTTGACATATTCCAGGTCCTGTTTTGTTTACCCAGAGAGCCGCTTGCACCTTAAAAAGCCATTACCTGACATTACTGTAGAGAAAACAACAGAGGCGAACCACAGCTGTCCAGCCTGTCAGAGAATAAAACTGTGATTATAAAACGGCTCATAATTCAGGTGAAATTGAAGCAGAAGTAAATCTTTTACAAACTACAACAATGCTGAAAGGTGACACATACAAGATAAGAAAGACAATGATAAACAACAATCAACATACACTTCCAGACAGTAAACCTTTCATTAGGAATGATTAAACGCTTTGCTAAACATCTACAATGTTAACAATGTGATGGAAACAAATTAATGCATACAGTACTTTGGCTGTAAATAACAGCACAGTTATAATCATTTGAAACCCTGCTTTCTGAGAGCATAAGGATCTTCTAATATAAATGGAACCATTGCCTCTCATATAGTGCTGTGCCTTGACATATCTGCACTCCAGAGTCAAGTTTCACATGTCCTTGCCAATCCTGCATGTTATTTTATTTAAAAAAAAATTTTTAGATCAATTTTTTAGCAGCATTGAGCTATCATTTTCCGGCAATTCGACATCCTATCACATCAGATATTATTGATGTTGTTTTATTCCAGAACTCATGCACCTGTTCACACTCCCAGACCATGTGTAGGAAAGTTCCAGTTTGTTCAGGTTGACAGAACGTGCAATAGGGAGTGGGAATGACTTTAGAGACGTATCTCTTCTGAGGAGTCCAGTATGTCCTATGACATATGTTAAAGTGGATCTGCTGGTGATTTGGGTTCTTGGAACAGTGGAAAATGTCCCAAACTGTCTCCCAATTAATTGTGTTCCCCTCAGGGCTCACCTCTTGCTCCCATTTCCTTGCTATTTGGAGTTCTCCTATGGATACTTGCATCAGTTTAGCATAGATCTTTGACGCTAATCCTCTCACAAGAAAATCAACAAAATATTTAATAACTGGGTGCGGCTCAAGACCGTTTCCCCATGTCACTCCATAACATTTTAGGGCTGCTCTTAAGTGCAGACACAAGAAGAAGGATGTCCCAAACTAGCTCTTAGGTCTTCAAAACTCAACATACCTTTCTCATTGAATAGCTGGTTTCTGCATGTTATTTTTTGACAATTTGAATGCAGGACTATTATTCAGACTGCGACAGAAAAGAAGATGTCTGAAGGATGGCGGTACAGTAGAAATCACCACAAAAGTCACCACCACAAAACATAAAAGCTGAACTTGGAGCCAAATTGAGTGTTCTAATGCAGATGCTTTGTGCTGAGCTGAATAGAGATCTACTTGTAAGCTAATGCCAGAGATGTAGTGATTCATTTTGCATCATACATTTGGGACTGATTTACACCGCTGCCTCTCCAGCCTCAAGAAGCAGAATCATAGGTCTACAAGTGTATGCCTGCACACATAACATATAGAGGTGTTTTTTTTCATAAACAATGTATAAAGCTATAACAACATTTTATTTTATATTATATTATATATATATATATATATATATATATATATATATATATATATATATATATATATATATATATATTTTAGGGCTGTCAATCGATTAAAAAATGTAATCTAATTAATTACATACTCTGTGATTAATCGAAATTAATCGCATACATAATTAACGGTGCCTGAACCGATACTTTAAGAAAGTAAAAAACGAGGGTACTAAACAACAGTGGGTGACATCAAAGAACGGCTTGTTTATTGCTAAGGCCATATGGTCAAAATTAAATGATTTAATAATAATGTATAACTAGAACTGCAAGCAGTTATGACGACGCCCCGGGGAGCGCGCGAAAGCGGAACTCGAAGCCAGGCGGCTGGGAGGCAAACGTCGGTAAATATCGAGAGGCGCGAGCCACGAGCCGCGACATCTGCGGTACGACGCCGTTGCAAACGTACCGATCAACAGTTCACCTCCATGCATATACAGACTACCTTTAACAATGATATACGGATAGGATTGGAGATGAAAAGTTCAACGGACACATTACTGCGATCAGCTTCGTGGGAAATTAAGAATCAATGCCACCGACATAACCAATCACACTATGACAGACTCTCCACTTAGCAACAACTGCAATGTTTAAGTGTAAATGAATGCAGCCTACTGGCAGTCTGGCACACGTGGGTGCTCAGTATTTTCATCGGCGCCTATGAATGGTGTTGATTTTGGATTGAAAAAGTGAGAGAAAAGAGTTGCATTCGTCCACTGTGAAGGTTGTAGAAACTTTGTCAGGTGGCTTAAGAAGTTTGTTTATTGTAAAAAACCAAAGGAGCACGCAAAAGTGAAAACCGAAACCTAACGGTAGGAGGCAAACATCAGATATTTGAGAAGTGTGAGCTGCAAGGTCTGTGGTACATTCCCATTGCAAATATGGCATTAACATAGAGTGAAAGGGCCAAAACTCGTCTACGTTGATTATAGCACCCCCTAATGGCCGATCTTCGCCAAATTTGGTACAGCGCCTCAGAGCGGCATGCCACAAGTTTCGTGTTGATTGCATTTACTGTGGCAGAGATATTGCAATTGTAAATTTCCCATTTAAATGCATTGAGTTATTGGCCAAAACAAATAAACGTTGCTTATAGCGCCCCCTAAAGGCCGATCTTTGCCAAATGTGGTACAGAGCATCGTAGTGGGATGTTGAACAATGGTCTCAAGTTGCTTGCTGATAACATTTAATTTGGTCGAGATATGATATGATACGTGTGTGGTAGCTAGCTAGGAAAATTAGTTTGGTCGTCAAATGCGCATACTTTAACGTAGCAAAATTCCTTGAGTAACTTTTGGTCACGTCCATCTGGAGATGCTATGTACCAGGTTTCGTGCTGATCCGTCGCACGGCCTAGGACGAGTTCGAAAAAGTTGGTTTTGGGCATTGCGCAATATTGCGGAAAGAAATTTAAGCGGAAATGGGCGTGGCCTATATCATGTGATTCAGCTTGATTCAAGGAACACGTGGATGTAAGGATTTTTAATGTGTGTTGTGTAATGTGAGAGTTAAAGGCAAAAAAACATTATAGCGCCACCTAGTGGTCCACATGTGTAATTTTTGGTAGGTGTGGTCCATGGCCCATTGTCTATCTACCCTGTAAATATAAAGTTGTTCACGTTAGTGTAAGTAGTAAATTTAGACGTGGGTCCCACAGGCGGCGCCCACTTTGACCCCTCAGTACCCCACTCTAGGGTTGGCCTCAGGAGTGGCCCTAGATGGTACCCAACAAATTTTGTAAAAATTGGATGAGCGGTTCTTGAGATATAAACTTTTTGTACTTGTAGCGCCCCCTAGTGGCCAATTTTTGCAAACCACGTCGGTGACCTTTAGAGGGTCATGGTAAACAATAATCTAAAGTTTGGCGTTGATGGCATTTATTTTGGCCGAGATATGGCAAAGTTGGTGTTTTCATAGTTAGCTACACAAATTTGTTTGTGCGTAATATTTGCAATTTTTATCCTATCAATTTTATTAACTTTTTGTCCGGCCCATCTGGAGATGCTACCTGCCAAATTTCGTGCCGATCGGTCGCATGGTCTAGGAGGAGTTCGAAAAAGTAGGTTTTTCAAAAATCACGATTTTTCATGGATAAAAGTTTAGGCGGAAATGGCCGTGGCCTATATCAGGTGTTTCAGTTGGATCCAGGGAACGCGTGGATGTATGGTTTTTGAATGTACGGTGTACGGTGTGGGAGTTATAGGGCCAAACGCGTTATAGCGCCACCTAGTGGTGGACGTGGGTCAATTGTTGTGCCTGAGGTCCTTGCGGAGTTCTGGACCATTCCTGAAAATGCCAACCCCCCACCATGTACGGTTTAGGCTGTAGTCGGAGTTTTAGGTGGAGAAGAATAATAAAAATCATTAGAAAAACAATAGGGTTCTACAGCCCTGCTGAAAGAAGGCATAGCTTTGCTATTGCCCGTTCTTGCAGACTCAGGCTTGGACCCCTAACAATAACAATAACTTATTTCACTAGTAAATTGCTGTTGAACGACAAAAACAACAACCAGATAGGAAAAGGACATTTACAATAACTTCAAATGCACCACAAGGCTGTAGTTTACCAGTTTCATTGAAGGCACCGGCTGTGTTGTTTTTCCGACGGCAGCTGCAGATTGTTACATACTGGTGTTGAATCCTCTACAGTAAAACACAGTCAAACTTTACACCGTTTAGCGTTAGCTGTCAGCATTTTAACCGTGTTTAATCCAGCTACTAGCTAGCGGTAGGCTAACGTTAGCTGCTGTTGAGTATTGTGTTAACTAGCGTCACATGCAGCGGTGTTTGTGTTTCCTGTAACATTTGTTTCAGAGCAGCAGAGAGAAGCGCAGACATATCAGTGGCACCAGATTTTCGTCTGTATGCAAATGTCAATATGGAATGGATTAATCTGCGTTAATTTGTTTAACGCTTTATTTTTTCTCAGATTTATTAATCGAAATTAACGCGTTATTCTGACAGCCCTAATATATATATATATATATATATATATATATATATTTCATTCAGGGCCAGATGTACTAACGCTTTTGCGCCCACTTCAGGCGTATTTGTTTTGCAACGTGCACGTAAAAGCATGGTGAGGAATGTACAAACAAGCCACACTGAGGTAAAAGCACACACAGCCTGTCGCGGGAGCTGAAAATAGCAAATTGTGCTTTTCCATGTCATGGATATGCATTCATGGGAGGGTGAAGGGGAAAGTGGGAGTTTCCCATAAATTCATGTATTCTGCGGTATGTACAAAAACCGCCCGTGACAGCGCGCCTCTATTTTGCGGTGAAAATTCTCCACCTCTTAAAAGCAGGTGTAAACCAGGAGCAAGCGGGTTTCCTCCTGGTGAAACGGCAGCAGTAAGCCGAGCAAGACAGAGACATAGGCCAAGGAGACAAGCTGAAAAGATTTTTGCCACAAGGATCACCCTTTTTCAGTTGAATGAACACGAAATCATTAAGCATTACAGATTAAGCAGCCATGTAATATTACAGTTACTGGAAGAAATCAAAGATGACATTGAATCTCCGACTCAGTGTTCACATTCCATTCCAGCAGTTGTTAAACTCCTCGCTACATTACAAATATTGTATCATAACACCAGTACTTAAAACTTTGCTACAGTGCACTAGTCAATACATCAATTTACATTTCCCCACCACTAATGCCGAAATAACACGCATCGAGCAGGATTTCTTTGACATCGCCCATTCGATTGCGCTTTTAAATGCGCGCAATTTACGGTACAATGGGCAGAAAAAGGTGCTGATTACACGATGAACTGCAGGTTTGGTAAATACGACGTAAGCTGAAGTATCACAGCATGCACTTTCTGCGGGTTAGACATGGCGCTGATAACGTTATATTCGCAAATGTACGTACATCTGGCCCTCAGTTTTTTTACGTGGCATGGATCCCACTATTGTATTACTGTACATCTTAATTAGGGTTTTAACCTTGAAGGAATATATGTTCCGTCTACGTTGTGTTCACAGTAAAATAAATCCGTACTTATTCAGTGTTGTCATATTAAGCCAAACATTGGTAAACTAGTGTTGGATGTACAGTTACTTATAACGCAAACAATGTCATTGAATGGATGGTGTGGCAAAGTAAAATTTGCTGTTACCTAATCTTTGAAAATTGATTCATTGTCCTTTGCCTTTCATATTTACTAATAATGAAATGCACACAGAGTGAAGAGGTTACTTTTGTCACAATAACCAATATGGAGAACAGTGTTGAGTGGTAAATTAGTTTTTTAATGTTTCCAGTAGCGCATTCCATAACAAATTACTGTTTCAATTCCAGTAATGAGCGAAAAAGGGGTTAGAAGCCAATGAACAATAGTGACTTACAGTTATTTTATGTAGTATATGTCAGTAAGTTGTTTTGCTCAATGCAGCTTTAAATAACTATGCAGTATGTGTGTGTGTGTGTGTGTGTGTGTGTGTGTGTGTGTGTGTGTGTGTGTGTGTGTGTGTGTGTGTGTGTCGTTAGGTGATGCATGTTGTCAGAGGAGGAGAAGTAAGAGAGTCGTGGAGGATTCTGGGGATCTCTACATAGAAATGGAAAGTGCTACAGTATTAATTAACCTGTCAAGGGTTTGGCTCATTTACAGTATCTATGATGAAAATAGCTCTGTGTTTTGAATGTCATGATCCATGCAAAGGTCTTAACTGTAAAAATTGCAATACCAAAAAAAACCACAAACCCCTTTATGTGAATTTCAAATAGATTTAGTTTTCAAGCTTCATCGTATCATGAATGTAAATGAATCAATGTGGTATTTATCGTGTTTTTTATTGACATATCTTTAATAAATTCAATTGTGTCGCAGAGTCATGTACACCACAAAACCAGCACTGTTACCTTTGCTGGTGATAATTTCTAAACTCTAAAGTTGATGCCCAGGATATCGATTTGCACCTGTCCAGGTTGACATTGCCAAATAACTCTTCAAGACAGAGTGAGCACACTGGAAGCAATGCATTTCACTTCAAGTTTGTATTTTAACACACTGAAATTGACAGCAGAAGCTCAGTAGCACTGTATCACAGTGGTCATTTCAAATAACTGCCGTTTATTTGCTTTGACAGAACTTTCTACAACAATGCAGCTATGCTTCGGTCTGAACATCATTTACAACAGCCTGCTGCTGCCAGACATGATGACAGCATTAAGAAAGTGTCATGTTTTAGCTTAGCGTACAAAGCTTTTGGTACAGCTGCTGAATGCTGAAAAGCCTGTCTGGACTCTAGATGGACTCTGGACCTGGAGAATATGACTATTACATGCTTGTCAAATGATTGTGGGGCAGTTGAGGATTTGATGTCACAGCTAAGTGGGTCTCCAGAAGCATAAACTGAATCTATATCCAACTGGATTTAGTGTGAGCCCCAGATCTACAGCATTTGGAGATTCACAGTGTTTATGGTGTGGAAAATGCCCACGCTCCCCTAAGAAAAGGAAGTATTAAAATGGACAGGATTACACTTCTACTGCAACAACTGGTCAAAGTCAATAAACACTTTCATCTACTAAACTCAGCATTTCACCTTAAAGCAGCAGGTAACACAGAGATAAAGACAAAGGAAGACAGAAAGCGCAAACTGGGGGGTGCAGAGATAAAAAACATAACAGAAAGAGACATAAACACCCCCTGTGTCATCTAACAAGTATCTTCTTAATCGCTGTGTGTTTATTTTTCATTTACAGAACACAAGCACCAATGAAGTGTGAAGGACTGAATCGAGACACGTTTCATCTCTTATCCGTGTTTATATAGCATTACAGTTTTACAACAGAATATGGAGTTATGTAAACGCTACGCGGAAAATGCATCAAAGCAGTCATACTCAGAGTAAAAAAGAATCGGCGGTGCAACACAAATGTCTTCTTACTTTATAGTTTTTATTTTTTAAGGTGCATAACAGTGACTAACGTTTCAATGTAAAGTTACATCTTCATCAGAGTCCCCAGTCATACTCATACTTGATAAACAATCCCCAATGATAGAGATTTTGCAAGTTAATCTCAACTGTGATTTTTTTTTTTATATACTTAAACTGTATGACAGCCTCAGTACAATAACTGTTCACAGCAAAATAATTGTTATGATGATCTTAAGTGTATTTTTGCATTTACAGAACTCAGAACAGTGGCTGCCCAGGGAGCAATGGCTAATAATGAGTACAGCAGTGTGGTGCATTTATGTGTAAGATTGGAAGAAATTGCAATAAGGCCAAGCTCCTAGTGCAATATTAACAGATGAATAATATACTATATACTGCTGTCACAACCAAACAAAAAAAAACATTAATATTTAATATAATTCAAATTTAATATTTGTAATAGGTGTTTGACATCAATTAACTGAATGCCTAGAAGTGACTGACCTCTTGTTCTTTTCACTCTATAGCAAAATGAACTTCTTGGGATTTATTTTTCAGTTGCAAAACACTTTGATTAAGAAACACAAACACTGAAAAAGACAGAATTTTCCTCACAAGTTCAACGATGACTTAAGGCCCCTTTAACCTGGTTTTAAAATCCATTTCCATGGGCCACGTACGGCCACATTATTTTAGCAGTGTGTACGTGAATGTGGACTGTGCCACATTGAAGGATAGGCACCTACTCAACTGTAAGCGGAACATTCACTGGCTTCATCCACGACTATAGGTAGCTGTGTACTTTGGCCGTATTTGTATTTTTAAACATTAGTATTTGGATATTTCTTATGTCACAGAAACCACTGAGAGTGAATCGTGTGTTTTGGATTATTGGTTGGCTGCCATGTGTCAGCATTGTTCTCTTTCAGTGCTCTGCAAAGACCTGACACCCACCCGCCTGCTGTTAAATTCCCGGCTCTCTAGAGCTCGGTGCCCCACGGTAGCCTGGAAAAGGCGGCTGTGTCGGCACCACCAGGTCCCCGGGGAACGTCGCTAGACAATAACATTAGTTTTAGTTTTATAAAATGTACTGAACTTCGCAATATGTAGGTTATTAGGCTACAGACATTCCTGTTCTTATGTCGCAACTTCTGCTATTGGTATTTAGAAGGTGGCAAGTCTGAGTGGTCAAAGCAGTGGCTGTAAAACGATGGACGTTTTCGTCTCCTTTTTTACAATAGAAGTCCCCCGTTATATTGTTATTTAAAAGCTTTTATTAGGAAACTGCAAAATCAGGAAATGGTGTCTTCATCAGCAGTAACTTAAAACACGACTACTATAAGCGAACATTAATTGTAAAATAAAGCATATATCTGAAAGTACAAACAGAAATCCGAACATATTACACACATACCGACGGTAGGGCGGGGGAAAAGATTGTAGGTGGCTCTTCATTGCACGTTTCTGTAATAATGTATGATTAGCCTTTACACATACTTAGAGCTGTCCACTTGTGATATCTCAGGACAATGTTAAAACCAGGTGAAAACAGGGCTTGAGACAGGTTTATTTGCATATATTTGCACCATTTACTCTGGTCCAGCCTCTCCTCTCTCCTCCTACCTCCGACTTTCTCTTGTGTGTTCAGAGCTTCTATTGTGCCTCTTTTAATTCATTAACAGGCCCTCACACACATTCACTGTGTTGCTCACGACACTCACCACAAACCCAAATCAACCTTTGACCAGAGAGCCCAGGACTCATTGCTGGGGCCAGCTCAGACGCCCACCTGTAGAGCTCTATGCCAGGATCTACTGAAGCCTCGGTCCAGTCTGAGTCAGCTCCAAAAACCTACCACAATAAATCAAGTGCATGTCCCGTTCATGTGTAGTCTCTTCTAGTGTAAATTTAGCCACATATAAATGTTGTCATATAAATATGGCCAGGAGTGGAACAAGCGCTAGTACAGTGATGCAGTTTAAAGACGATGTCTCATCCCTAACCCCTCATTTCCACCAACTGCAGTACGGCTGCGGATCAGCTCCGCTGCCTGTCGGCTCCGTGCTCCGCCATCCTTCAATGCCCACCAGGTCCGGATTTGTTGCGGAATGACTGCGGCCATGACGGACAGCTGTAGTCACGAGGACCCACGAGATCTCGTGTTTTGAAGGTGTAGTGCAGGGAAATATGATCCGCCGTGAGTACGGTGTATTTTATTTTGAAAATTAACCGGATGTTTTATTTTGTTTCTGCGCTCGACTTCCTGTCCCACACAGTCTGAATTGTGCTGAATTGCTGTGGAGCTCTCCGGTGTCCGGCAAAAATAGAAGCTCTGCATATCTCCTCCGGAGGTCTGCGGCTCGCCGGAGCTATGACACAGTCGGAACGCAGCCGTACCGCAGTCAGTGAAAATACACACATTGACTTTAATGGAAACCTATCTGTCCTTGCAAAAGCTACATTCACACAATGCCAGGTCATTTACTTTCTGCAAACATGCTGAAGGGTTCTTTCAATGCTTTACTTTCCCTCTCAACACCGTCTTTATGCACTTGTGTTTGTGTACACCTACACTGACAAACGAGTTGCATAGAAATTCTATTACTTTTACCTCCTATCAATTGGTGTTCAACAGTTGCTTCATGCTTAAAGCTTTAGTGCGTAACTTTTTGATATTAATGAACGTCCGTTACATTCAAGCCATTGCCAAATGAGTTGCTACAAAGCTAATTAAGACTATCAACTCCGAACAACTCTCTCTGTATTTCTCAGTGTGACTATGTTCAGAAGATTGTGGCACCCGTTGACTTTCCCGCGCAGAAACTCGAGTGAAGATAATTACCTCTTCTGAAGAGTCCATGTGGACGCGCCGTTTTGTTGTTAATACTTAGAGTTCCTCATGGAAACTATGCACTATAGCTTTAAGCAATAGACGTGGCAAAAAAATCTAATAAATGAAGTTGTGGAATGTGTATTTTTCCTACATGTTGAAAGGGAAAAGAGTTGCTGTGTGCCGAACAATAGTTGCTATGTGTTCATGAACTTGAAATTCACAATCAAAAGTAACAAAATGGTGCATTATTGTTAAGTGGCGTTATTATGGAATACTGTAAACAGGTCAGGGTGGCACAATAATGTTATGCATTTCCGGAGCTTTATTGCTGTATACAAAGTAGGCAGTTCCTTTTAAAAGCAATTATCATTGGTCACAGGTGGACATGTTGAAGGAGAAAATGGCTTAACATTCAGGTCAAAGATTTCGTAGGATCATCAATGATGGAGCAGTAACTGCCCATAAGCACGAGCATTACCCCTTGGGATCGAGTTACTACACCTTATTGGTCAAACACATCACAAATACCTCAACAGTACTCCTTAATCATTTCCATTACATGGTCAATCCTGCACAGTTTCCTTTCAGGGTGTGTCAGGGTGTGAATGCTTAGCAACGATCAAAATGTTATCACAAGTCAGTTGTTGGGGATTTAACCGGAGGGCACTAGTTCATGTGAATTTAAAAAAAATGTATTCAGCATTGAAAAACTCAAAAACAACATTAAATCTATGGAATGAGATGCTACTGTATAAAGCTTTGATGTAATGTTTCAATGTTTTGCTAAATGTGATACTTCTCAGCCAAGCATTCTGCAGTTATGTTTTGAAGTAAAACAAAAAAAAATATTCTCCCTCTCTCTCTCTCGTTTACCTGACCCGCTACTCTTTCTGTCAAGTGCTCACCCACAGCAGGTGGATACATGTAGGGCACTTTGCAGAGCACCAACATGAGCGTGTAATTCAGTACTGCCAGAGTTAACTGCTCAGTACGACAGAGAAGCATGTCCAGAAAGGGTCTGGATTTAGGAGTTATCAGATGAATAGCGTGACAAGTCAAATTAACATTGTTTTGTGTAGTGCAAACATGACAAGTGAGGTGACCTTTGCGGGTCATTGTACTAAAACACGTTTAGAGATTCTAGGTGAACACTGAAATATTGTAAATCTTGATGGGATTTTATGTTCTCTCAAATCTAAAAGGTTGTTCCGTTTCCCGCTTCAAGAGGACACCTCTGGTTCACAGTAAACCTGATCCTCTTGCGGCAAGGACAGCCCTGAATATGCTTCCAATAATAAAAGTTGATTAACGTTGTGGGGAAACACAAAAGAGGTACTGGTAATGCTGAAGATCAGTCCCTAAGTAATTCAAAAGTAAAATGTGAAAAGCACAGAACTTAATAAAAAATAATGAGCTCTAACTATACTCTATATTTTCGTAGGAGAAATCCAGAATTTTGATACCGTTTTCACATGCTCTGCAGAAAAAAACTGTAGAGTATCCTTGATAATGTTGCATCTCTCCTCAAATGTATATGGAATCTTGTTTATAGGGGAAGAGACTATATATTTCACAGTGTAGTAAACAAATGTGTCCATCAGATGGGTTACAGCAATGAATGTTACATGTGTGTGGCTGCTTCAGCGTCAATGTTCTGTACCTGCATGTTTCTGTCCCTCCCCTGGGTCCCTTCTCAATGATCCAGTAACAAGCCATCTGTCATTGTCATTGTAATTAATCTGGTGCTATTTACTGGATAATGAGATGCTGTCGTGGGTTTTGTGCAGCTTCACTTCCCAGAGACTTGTTTCCTGTCTCTGCCAGAGCAAGGAGAAGGAGGTGGGAGAGAAAGGATGCAATAGAGCCGTACTGCAGCATGGTGGCTGCTGCAGGTGTCGGTGTACAGATGGTTAGGATATTTACTCGCCAGCATTTACCTGCTCTGAGTACACCGCTCATCACTCAAACATCACGCGCTCATGACATGTGTTTGTGATGATGGAGTCAATCAAATATTTTATGCCTTGGGTGTAATATACCTACTTGTCTTTCATCCTCAGGACATGTCAAACGTGATTGGTGTGGAGATGGTTTTAAATTATGTGAGGAGGCATAAAATGTAACCTAAGTAGGATTGTGGTGACTGTTCCGTATTTATCAGATTATTTATGGGAAAGGTGAAAATTCTACTGAAGCTAATCTGACAGTGTGAGCACCAGCCGGCGCTCAGAAAAATCTTTTGCAATCACACGTGAAAATTAAATGCTGGACTTGAAGGGCTACTCCTGCTCAGGATAGAAATTGCCCTGCCAGATGTAATATCTCATGCTTAAGCATTGCTCTCAACATTCACATCATTTGTTTCCTTTGCTCTAAAAAGAATTCATAGTGGAATTGTATTGCTGGGGAGATGAATACATATTCACTCTCTGACAGACAGAGACAGTGTCAGGGCCTGTGAAATTTCACACGTAAAAATCATGAATAGGTGATCTTCTTCAATCTTTGACGATGACTTTGATGTATTGCCTGCCTCTGTCTTTATTGGTATATCTCACAGTTTTTATAACACTTTACAACAGATCTGTGAATTGATCACACCTACCAAATAAATATAAAACAGAGCAGTGAAGGCAGACAGGAGTAATTTGATGGATACAGAAATGGCTCTATTACCTTACACAGAACTCCCTTCTTTTTTAAATATAAAATAAAATCGATCGATGCTGTCAAAGAAAAATAGTGATGAAATGGTACTGACAGAGTCGTGAAAATAGAATGATTAAGTGAACGCATGAAGTTTGACAGTCAAAGGAATGGAGTTATTAAACACAATTTACTTTATTAGGGTATAAACGGCAGCATCACTTTCCTTCTCAATCATGTTAGCTGCTGACAGCCAGCCACGACCGCTGTGATCCAATCAACTCCAAGGAAATGAGGTGAGGACATGACCAAGCAGAATCTGAGGAGAATTTCAAGGGGATGAATAAATGATCTTTATATGGCCCGCTGGCCTTTTCATTTTCCACTTATTTACTGCCAAGGGCTTTCATTATAAGCATTTGTTAACAAACTATTTTCAGTGATAAAGCCTACCCACACTCTCGGTTTACCAACAGCGAGGTGAGTAAGCTAACCCACTGTCGAAACAACAACCATTTCACACACGCAGAGAATGTAACACACACACTCAAAAAAGCATCACATAAGGTATCATTTAACAAAAGAGCTGGCTGATCCAGTGGTGAGTAGAGGACTCAACCGTGTGTCTACAAGGGCTATAGCTGCACTCTCGTTGGCTAGATTGATGGTTGACACTGGAAGGTAGTCTGTGGGTGCTGGAGTCAAGCATCATTACTGAGGCCAAGTGCCCCAGGTATGTGGTTAATGGCAGTAAAGAGAGCAGTGTGCATGTGTGCCAGTTGCTCAATGAGGCTCTGCAATGTGTTCGGGAAAAAAAAAAAGGAAAACAAGTGGTGATCACTCTACTGAGCTACAATGTAAAGTGATCATCCAAAGTCATTTAAAGCATGCAAATATGCCTATTTAAATCTTCGAGCTGAATTAAGTTATATCATTAGGGACTCAAGATTCTCATTAATTCTACATTATGGTGTTCAGAGATTCTAGTAAGGGACCACATTTTATTGGCCCTTACAAACTAAATTTTATACATGGTTTTATGAGAGTTTTGGGTGATGATTAGCAGTCAGAAAAGACTCTGAGATCAAGGTAGACTGAAAATGTTCTCTACAGTTCCAATGTGTGTTCTCATTAAACTTGTGTAAGAATAAATGCCTGCAGGAGGCTTACTAGTGTGAGAAAGTACGCTTGATAAGATTGAGTACAAACTAACCATAATGACTCCAAACAGGGCTGCTGCTGGGCAACCCAGCCCAGGTGAAATGAAACCTGTGGTCTACAGTGGATGAGAGCTGATACAGGGGTGTCATGGACAGCGATATGACAGTTCTTGCTGTTTGTTAAATAGACTCTGTGCGTTGCTCCTCCCCTGCATAGGCAGCTGCTGCTGATGTCTGGGCACATTAATCAGAGTGTCATTACAGCAGAAGAGTTATGAATGAGCTACAGTACTGTTGGAGATGGGGACCGCTGGGACATGTAGAAACCTGTTGCTACCATCTTGTAAGTGGCGGGGGATGCTGCTGCTGCACATATTGTGGTATGCATTGGACAACAATGCTAGGTAATCTTGATCAAATAAATCATTCATCTTGATGCCTGCCCAGTGACAGCAAGACAGTTACCTTACAAAAGATGTGTATTTTCTCTGTCAGTGAGCACTTAATAAAATCCACTGTGAAAAGTCAGAACAAATCTCAAGATTTAACCATGAGTATGTCTAACATCTCCCACTTCCTAACACTCAGAGTTTGTAAATCTGACCGTTACTCAAACCTTCATCACAAATACCCACAATTTGCTAGTAGAATAACTCATACGACTCCTATTTACACAGAAACATTATCACATCAGTTTTTAGGGAAACTACAGGGATAATATTTAGGGCCCGAGCACGAAAGTGCAAAGAAAGTGCAAGGAACCTATTAGTTTTGAGAGGATTATTTTTCTGCTGCGCAATCACATTTTCGAGGGGCTTGGGATGCTCGAAAACTCACTAAATTGGCACACGTCAGACCTGGCGAAATTTGCAAAGTTCTGCAGTGATTTGGTTGGTATAATCCTCTGACTAACGTGACCCTAAATTGCGAAGGAATATTCGATAGCTTGAACAATGACGTCACAAATCATGTGACAACTCGCCATTTTAGGCCATTTACAGGTATGGAACATTTTGAAACTCTTCCAAGAGGACTCAACAGATCCTTCTCAAATTGGATCAGCACAGCAGCCTGTCAAGACTTTCACTACGCCAAATTGCAACACTTTTGTATTTTCCTAGAACAGTGTTGGCGTGGCGGGCAAATGCATTTCACCATAACACAGGAAGCTGTTGTACTTGGAACTTCACTTTACATTGTCTAATCTGCCTGACACTTCACATGCATAATAAGAGTCCAGACCTGGAGACATCTACACGTCCATATTGAGTCAGGGTCATTGCACCACGTACTGACAAGACAGGAAGTCAGCCTGATGTGACAAACATCATCCGATTAATATGTTTTCATGGTGTGGTCTACACATGATATACAGCAAAGCAAGGCATTTATCAATTTGAACGTGAGCGTAGGCTGCGATAAAATGTCACGTCTGGTCTGAACTCGTGTACGCAAGTTTTTCGAGTCAGTGTGGACTTGCGGTGCAGCATATAATCAGTTTAATAGGAGAAGGAGAAGTCATCCGTTGATCACTTATCAGCAATGGCAGATCTGGCTCTTTTAGAAGACCTCTATGCGCCGTTACAACAGTGCACACATACGCGCACGGGCCACGGTGGAGCTCTCCATCGGATTGATTAAGGGCAGATGGCTCTGTCTTGCATCAGCGGGGGGGGGACCCCATACACGGCAGAAAAAGTCTGCAACAGTGTTTTAGCCTGTGGCCTTCTGCACAACATCGCGCAGGAAAACAGGGTGCCATAAATATAGTGATGATGGAGCCAGATGACCCGATGCCCAGAGAGCAGTGTCCAGCACAGCCCCAACTGGGGGCTATACAAAGGAGACAGGATATTATTCCTCTCTTTTAAAAGGTATAGTGTTATGTTTGGCCATGATATTCAATATAGGAAACATGACAATGCACAACATTTTTATTTATTCTTCAGGTTTTCGTTTCTCTTTTAAAGTGTCGTTAATGGCCACAAGTGAACGATTTATTTCTGCCATTGACCGACATATTTCGGCTTGTTTTTCCAGCCCCTCTGCTGTCAGGAGACAGGGTCGGGGTGGTGGAGGAGGACACGCGCTCTCCCTCGCAGCTGTTGCCTGGCTCTGACTCATGAAAAAAACATGAGTAATATAAAAGACACCGCATAAACTCCGCTACTGTGTGTTTATTTAAATATAGGTAAACCATATAGGTTTATATAAGAGATTGCAATATAAGAGATTGCAATATAAGCCTGTATATTACTATTAGGACTGTAGCATACATATGTCAAGGATGTATAAATTAAATAAACTTTAGCTGGAGTCCGATTTACTACAACTTTTTTTTTTTACATATATTTGGCATGTATGAATAGATAATACAACAACCACGACAGGAACACAGGATTAGAAATTGTAAATTGCATTTTCTTTAATGCGATGCCGTCTGTTTTTACCACATAATGAGAACTTTAAAAGGTAAATCATGTGGCCGGGTTGGCTCAAGGGGTAGAGCTGGCACACATATACTTCGAGGCTTATGCCTTGACCCAGAGTTCAGGTCCAGGGTTCGAGTCCGACCTGTGACGATTTCCTGCATGTCTTCCCCCTCTCTCTCCCCTTTCTCACCTAGCTGTCCTATCGATTAAAGGTGGAAAAGCCCAAAAAATAATCTTAAAAAAAAAAAAAAAAATGTCAATCATCCCAATTAACATGCTGTAAAAGATGCGGAACATCCTCAGCTGCTGTTTATCTAGGGCAAATGTTTGACCTTTCAGTTTGAACACAAGAGCAGAAGTCTACTAAAATACCGCAGAAAACGCACATCTTACCCCTGTGGTTTGGGTTTGAAAAAAGTGTTTTATCTAATCAGACCCTAAAGACAGGGAACAGGGTTGCAAGGGGGGAGCTGCCAATACCACAACCTGTAATCCATTCTTCCCATGTCCATTGCAGTTATCCTTGTTTTCATGGGACGAGATGCATGAAGTGATACGTTGCTGCAGCCATTAAATAGGGCAGGGGACCGGAATTACATTTAATCGATCGATATGTAGTGCCACCACTGTTAGGCTGTACTTAATATTGCAGTTACATGCTAACAGCAATTAGCTCATTAATGCAGGCCAACATAAGGGGAGAGATAAAGTACTAATGTCCATTTAACACATGGTCACACACACACACACACACACACACACACACACACACACACACACACACACACACACACAACTACTCTGTGATTTTACATATCTACATCTCATATCCTGAAGCCCCTTCAGCTTTTTGCTACATCCGCCTCGTTGAATAGTCACATCTCAATTGGATTAACGTGACTGTGTGAATGTCAACAAACTCCACAGCAACAACTAAAACAAAACTCAAATTGTGTGTGTGTGTGCGTGTGTGTGCTGTGTTAAAGACAAATGACTCAATGAATGAATAAGCTATGTGTGTACTAGAGCAAAACAAACGGCATATTTAAAGGATCAGTATGAGGAATGAGCGCAATGTTTCTGTGATCCTGTTAGACAACACTTATTGCTGTATTATTCTTGAGTTTTTAAAAAGGTCAAACATCTGAATTAACATGCCACAAAAAAACATCCTCAACTGTTGTTTATCCAGGGTAAATCAGTTTGACCTTTCAGCTTGAAGACAAGTATATTCTGATTACACTATATTTTCTGTGGTGAACACTGCTGTGCGTGTCTGAAACCTACTGTATAACAGGTCCAGATTTTACTAATCTACACATGCAAAGTATGTTCATTCCTGACAGATGAGACACTGACAGATGAGAATAAGATAAAGTTGTATGTTTGTGTTTGAGCGTGCGTGAAACCTCCGCTTTTAGATGAAAGTGAAAATTGACCTTTCCCGTTCATCTCCACAGGAAGGCAGACATCTTGATATCTGATTATACTGCTATTAGCTTTGTAAACAAATAAGTCTTCACCATCCTCATTTAAAATAGAATGTTCAGATGTTTTTCCAAATTGTCTTCATCTGACCTTGGCCATTATTATTGAGCAATTAATCATTAAAAGCTTATTAAATACAAAATGCATGCAATTGACATGGTCTATTTTTACAGCACAACTCAATTAAAAGTAGGTCAATAATTACATAACCATGTAAATTATCTCAATCTAATTATTCCTCCTCCTCCTCCTCCTCCTCCCACAATTGCGGCTCTTGCTCCTGTTTACCTGTCATATCTCAACAACTATGGCCAAACAAAGTTTAAAAGATTTAATTCTGCACATAAATGAAATCTGTACAAGCAGTTAAAACAAAGCTCATCCCATATATATATATATATATAACAAATAAAAGCCTATAATTGTCTATATCAAATAAAAACAAACATTGCCCTGATCTCTTGGGAATATGAGCAAACCTCCTGTGGAATGAAGTGTTGTATTAACATTGGGCAGTTAAAGTGTAACTCTCGCCAAAATGTAACCTAGGGTCTTTTTGTAAATGTACCCGAGTCAAACTTTCGTTTAAAAGCATATTTAGGACGGAAGCACCACTTTTAAGATGTACCATATTTTCGTTTTTCGGTCAACTGGCCTTTTGAATGGGAGTAATAGGGGCACTTTTATGCTAGCCTCAAAATAGCTATTTTTAAAACACTAAGAAGGCTCGACACAACATGAAACTTTGCTCCAAGTATCACCAGGGGCTCTACACCTTAACTACACCGGTGCACAAGGGATATACTAAATCTGTGGCTACTTGTTTGCAGTACGTTCTCCATCAAAAGAGGAAATTGATGCCATGTTTACATTTGGGTCATGGAGACCGCTGGCAGACAGAAGCCAAGAGGCTGTATTCATTAAAATGTACAATTCCTGTGCTGCTCAGCATCCAAAAACGATCGGCTTCTCCTTGCCGAAATACAGTCCAGATACACAATAAAACTAGAGTCATGCAAAATTAATTGTAACAAGGCCTAACAAGTCATCTGCAAATTACATACAATACTATTGCTTTTGACCTATACAGTATTTGTAGTATGTAGTATACCCAAAACAAGTCAACACCAAATAATTAAAACTGAGGACCATGATGGGACTTTTTCTTCTTGACAGAGCAACACAATTTCCATTACTCGACATTCATTAATTAGACTACGAAAAGGCATCCCAGTTGTCAGTAGCCCATTCTGGATAAATAGGCTGAAACTGTAAACAGAGCTTTTGAAAAAAATAAAAAATAAATGTATGCAACTTGGCATACCATGTATATACATTAGCACTGGCATAAAATAAATGAGTGGGTCACAAAGAACTAATATTTACAGTGTGTAAAAGGATGATACATATTATTGCATTTCCACATGTAACTCCAAGATGGTTCACCTGCCTATGACACCTCTACGTAACATGCAAAACAAGAATTACTGGCTTAAATCCCCATTGAAAGATAAGGCCAGCCCCTGTGTTAAATGGGATTTAGGAGGAAATGTCAGCAGGACTCATTCGGGTGATAGAAGCACAGTGGAGTGGCCATTAAACAGTAAAACAGCTCTCTTTATTTGGAGTCTGATAGATAAGGCTGTCATCTCTATTCACAGCCTTCCTTGTCCAATGGAACAAATCTTTGTGTTGCCTCTCTTTCCTTCTTTTTCATCCTGTTTATCTATGTCTCACAAAAACACATGTGGCATCATTATGGAACACAAGAAGCATCTCCAGACTTTTGCAATTAATAACAATGGTGTAATCAAATTAAGTGCCGTCTTCTCCTCTTCTGTTTTTTTGCAATGTAACGATTAAACTGCCCTAATGAGTTTGCTCCATTGCCCGCACCCTGCACTGATCTCGAACCACCCACTGCGACACGCTACTTTTGATAGTCAAATAGGGTGAGTGTGAAAGCTGAAAAGATCAATCTCTCTGCGGGGTGGCAACACAGGTGCAGTCGAATGCCATTCAGAGGTACTAAAGTAAGACAAACCAAGTGGGGTAGTTAGGTCAAACTACACTAGAGGGAGTAAGGAATGAGGCACTTGAGTTATTAAGGTAAGAAAAGTGTGTTGGATTACTATTCCTTATTGCATGGGGTAATGCATATGTAATTGTATACATGAAAACAAAAAAACTGCAACGAAGCTTTCGAATAATTATTTAGAACATTGATTTCCATAGCATAGTTGACCCGTGCATCACTCTGCGTGTATGCTGGCTGTCCCTTACACACAAACGTTGGTCAACTTTTTCCCCCTATTCCGTTCTCGCAACGTTTAAACAGGCAAAGAGGCTGATCAAAGGCATAACATTCCCTCCTTGACAATGCTGTGTGAAAGGGACTACTGTCATTCTGTGGGTAACACAGTTTTTGTATTTTGCAGGTCAAGGCTATGAGAGCACTTTACAGTTGACCAAGAGCGCACAAGTGTTTGTTTGTTTGTTTGTTTGTTTGTGTGTGTGTGTGTGTGTGTGTGTGTGTGTGTGTGTGTGTGTGTGTGTCCATTAATGACGAGAGTTTATTTTCTCAGTTATTCATTCCCCTGCAGCACTCAATTAAATATGACACTAACAAAGACTTGAACCCAATCTGTGCTTTTTTTTAAATACGTGTGTCTAATGACAACACACCCACATAATGAATACCACATTGATTATCATGGCCAAGAATGTATCTGAGAGAAGATTATAAAAAAGATCAGAGATGTGACTAATGATTGCCCGCTTTACTTTTATCACTGACCGTAACTCTGATCCTTTACCATTTAACATCAACAAAAAACATTTGTGCAATACAGTGCGAAACAAAATCGATAATTTTAAATTTTCAGGTTTAGTTTTAGCCTTCAGTGCTAATGGGGTCTGCCTGCAATGTTTCTTGCTATCTATTCACAATTACTGGGCAAGCAATTGAGGAAAATAATTCAATCACAATTCAAATCACATTTAATACTGGCTCTAATAATTGCTGAACAATCACAAGAACTATCAGGATGATTTTCTATGCAAGATTCAGAGACAACTTGGGGAAGGCGTGGCAAATTATCGCTCTGTTGACATAGTTAAATGCTACAGAGCAATTTACATGTAATAATAACACCCATTCAGAAAGGAATCTGCTGAGGAAGATACAGGGCTGATCAAAGGCCATTAACGCAACCAGCTAAACTGGCTTGATTGAAGTTGCTTTCAGGATTGCCGCCTAACCAAACACTTATGTACTCTTACGGGTTGGCATGCTGATTCTAAGTGAAGGAGCTGTCACGTCCCATTGAGCAGATTGCTACCCTCCAGTCAGCCTCCCAAGGACCAAGAAACAGTACATATGAGAAGATTCACCTTAATCCTGCGACACATACACTTATCTCCTATGCAGAGTGCAGGGAAAGCAAAGGACAGAAGGAGTGAGGTCGGGAGAAAGAATTAGGGGAAAAAGGGATGGCAGAGGAACATAAGAGAGTAATTCTGCTCTGTGTGTTTTTGAATATGAGCAAAGTCCCTGGATTAGACAGGAGTCATGGTGCCACAGGGAGCAACTGTTCTGTTGAGCCCTGTTTAGATTGTTGCACTCACCAGCAGCCTTAAGGATCCCCCCAAAATCTTTTTAAACACTGACTTGAGGTAGTAATATAACTCACATGAGGGTACATACTAGGAGTGCACGATTCAGAAAATGTCACGATTCAATATTGATTTTTAGGCTCAAGATTCGATTCAAAAATTGATTTTCGTTTCAAAAGTAGACAGTAGACATATAATAAAAATAAAAAAAATTTAATTTAAAAAAAATTTAAAATATGAATACATTTTTGGAATTCTATGAATTCACCAATAGTACATACCAGAGGTTTCTTATACCGGTCAAATGTGAAAAGTTCCGGTCAAATATTTTCCGTGTTTATTGCGCTTAAAAACAATTGACAGGCAGGCTATAAATATCATCAAGGGATGTAGATTCATACTATTTTTATTGAAATGTAGGCTACTTGCTACAGGCAGAGAGGGCAAAAGAATTAAAACAATGCACATAATTGTGCCGATCTGGATTAAAATAGGCCTATTTTCCATTCGCTAGGCTGAGGAAATAAAATAATACAAACTACAGTACAAACAAACTGGCTCATAAAATTATCAAGTGCCGACTTGAATCCAAATAATTGTAAACAAGTGTCTTTCTGCAACTCACGATGTGCATAAGCCTCTGCCTTCCCCAAGGTGACATTGCTGCGCTGTTTTTGATGCAAATCTGCAGCGAGAAGCCTCTTTCTACTGGCACACTGGAGACGGGTTTTATGCATGCTACCTTGGCCAGTTTGACCCCTCTGGATAGATTTTACCGTACTCCCAATAAGTACCTCACAGAAAGTCAAGCCTCCGTAACCGCGGAGAGCTGTCATCATATATGGCATCTCGACGTGCGTCTGTGGCATTAACGTTAATGAGAGGGGCTGTAGCTGGTGCAGACTCGTCCTCGCTGGCAATTTCATCATATACGTTAGACCGGCCGCTGCTTGGTGTTATGAAGTAATTCACAATATTTCCCCGTTTCACCGGGGCTTTGACTTTCCCGCTTCCTTGTCGCCATTTGTTGTAAATCTACACTAGTCTTCTGCATTCAATCAGAGCGAGAACGCGACATGTAGGTTTTCCTTTATCGCATACGCTACAGTCTAAAGTCATTTCTAAATGAAAAAATATGATTGTTCATTGTTTTAATAGAACAAAATATATGAAAATCACTGTAGCCTATTTTAACACAATTCAAATTGTGCAGAGGGAATTATTTCCACCGGTCATTCTGACCGGAGACAATTAGAATTTTCTGTCCTCGTCATTATTTTTTACCAGACAACAGAAACTCAGGTACATACACAAGTTGGGGTTTCGCTTGTTAGTATTGGGGGTGACTGTGTAATGCATCAGTCACATTTGAAAATAACATTAATGATTTTAAGTGTATGGTATTGTTTAATTTGTGTGGCTATAAATGTTAAAATCCAGCTTCCACATGCAGATAAAGCTGTGTTTATGAAAGAAGTGGTTTAATTAGGTGTCCCTCTCTCCCTCTCCTTTTTGTAGTTTCATCCCCAATAATTTAGTAAAAGACCTTCCTCAGGCTACTGAATGCCCCTTTGACTGTAAAGTATACTAAAAACTGTCTCATAACACTTCTCAGGATTAATACCACAAACAACCTTGAACTGTGTTCTCACCTTGGGATAATAATCCAAGCTGGTACCGGCTTGCAATGTATAAGTACATTGGTTAATGCAAAACAATTTTTCACAGTAAATACCTAGTCAACAAAGTTCATCAGAAAGGCATCTCAACAACAGAAGCAAAAAAAAAAAAAAAAGTGGGTGAGGCAACCAGTATAGCCATCGTGAAAACGTGTGAACATGCTTAAAAGCGATTGCTGTTATGTTTCAATACAGTCGAGTAGGCAATATTTTGAGCACTTATTTAGAAGGTTGATTTAACAAGTACAGTAAGAGCCAAATACACATTTTAGGGCTGGAACGACACACTGATGTAATTGATTACGTCAATAACGTACATACATTGATTTGCGTGGAATGCATTGTATACATTCAAGCCCTGTGGCGGCTCCTTTTCCCGGGCATGCTGAAAATGAGTCTTTATCAATGCTGCTTTCCAGCGCATTTGCAAGTTGTAAGCAGTTTGTGGATGCACATATTAGACCTATTAAACTAAACAACGTAGATTTAAGTTAACTTCACGCTGTAAGTCGGTATAAGAAACCATATAGATAAGATACTGTGTTTTACGGTTTGACATGCATCTGCATGTCTGCCATATTGTAGCTGTCAAGATCCTCTAGTAAACAAATGGATTACAATGGATATAAGATGCAGACTTCTCTACAAAATGGACTGTAACACAATTAATTATGAATCGACTAATCAAATAAGTAATCAATAGATTAAATCAATTAAAAATAAATAGTCATTTGTTGCAGCTTTAATACATTTCGTTTTTTATTTATCAGCCAGCCAATTAGAAACATATATTTTTTAATTGTGTATCCATGTGTGCTAATTTCACTCTATATATACACGTTTTTAGTAAGGTCTTGGCAGCCTGACATTATACTTCTGATAGTAATCTTCAGAAATAACAGAAAATCTAATCAATATTCACTCTTCATTGACCTAGTGACTCACACTCTGAGATTTACAACAACACATAATTACGTCATAAATTAAAGAAAACAACCTTTCATTTGTAATCTTCTTTCAATGACAGTCATTTGCACCTTTCACAACATTTCACCTTAGTTTAAGATAATTACATTTTGTTTGCAAAGTCACTTGCATGTAACGTGGTCTCAATTAAACAAATAGCACATCTTTGAAGGGAAAAAGAGACTTTATTCTGCTTCTCTGCTCCTTCTAACTGCTCTGTCTTAGGACATCAGTAAACAAGGCTTTAAGGAAACCAAAAGCTTTAACCTTCTTGACTGTCTTTGAAATAATCCAGAAGCCGCTGCTCTTGGAGCTGTAAGGAGACAAAATCCAATCTAAGATATCAATTTGTTGGTGAGAGGTAGTGAAAATATAGCTTGCATGGCATCCAATGAGCCCAACCATACAACAGACTGAAACAAGAAGGGTTTGGAAAAAGAAAACACCACTGCAGAGAAAAAAAACACAAGAAAGCCTGACTGATCTTTGAAGATCCACTTAGACAAATCTAAATCTGGAGAAATGTTCCCTGGACTGTTAAATCTAAATTAAAGCTCTTTAGCAAAGCAGAGTGACACTTTAAAAACAACACAATTAGACAAAAAAAGAAAAGAAATGCTACCTACAGACACATAAGGTAGATGAGATGCCGAATTGCCTCTGGAAATAAGCTCCTTGAATACACAGTCATAAAGTTAGTGAACTACCCGGCATTTCAGAACAAAGTGTCTATTTACTATCTAATTACTCTCTGTCAAAGATCATAGATTCACCTGCAGGATAACGACCCAAAGGACAAATAAAATGTTTAACAAGTATTACTTGGTATCATCAGTTTTTTTATACTTTCTGCAGACAGACAACCCAGAAAATTGACAAATTAAAACAAGAGCACAGCCAGTAATGCCAAGATACATTCCCATTTTCTCCTATAGTATATGCCTACACTACATTTCCCAGCAAGAAACATCTCTAACTAACTTCCAGTTAGAAAAGCCCACCATCACCTCAAGACTATAGTGAGATAGTTATGCCCTTCCCACAGCCCCCAACAGTGGTTATGTAAGGTTCAGTAAGAAGAAGAGAGCTACTTCAATTAACGTTGATGAGCAAAAATGAATCATGTTAGTAGGGCTCACTGGTGGCGTTTCACTGACTAGAGCCTTTAACACAAACTGAGCGATAAAGCTCATCATCAACCTAGCACCCTGTTGATGTTGACACATACTTTGCTACAATCGCTTACCATCTACCAAACCATCACCTCAGAGAGCATCATAACTAATTTCATTCGGTGTGAATTTGAGCTGCATGTTTTCTCTGTGCTTTCATGGATGTAAAGAGTCTGTGTAATAATGATTCTCAACAGGATCTACCACCCCGGGCTCTAAAGCCACAATACGCTTCAGACAAAGACAGCTGGCAGATGTTTAAATACACTGTTGCCCAACTTCAGCACAAAGAATTTAGATTATTAGAAATTTTAGTGTCAGCCAAACATGAAAAATGAAAAGAGCTAATTGCCTTTCTTGCACACAAAAAATGTATCCACATTTAGAGCAAGACACCCTATGATCAAACATCAATATCGTCACAGCAGGAGTCTAAACTCCCGCCTGCGGCAGAAAAGACCCATGCAACATTTTGCATCAAAACAATATTCTATTGGAACATTTTCCCTTATGTCAATATGAGAATTAGCCTTTTGATGCACCCCTTGGGTATAGATCCTCTGGCTCACACACACACACACACACACACACACACACACATATATATACATATACAGTAAGTATCCATAGACAAGAACTGAGGTGGAAGGAAGTATAAATCTACCCCCCCCCTTCCCTCTTGAGTTTCCTTATCAATTGTGCCCAGCTCTCCCAGGGCTCTGTAATTTCCAAATAAATAAATGATTAGTGGCTCCAGCATGAGGATTAATCAGTGGCTACTGCTGCTGCTATTGCCTCTCTGTGGGAGTGTACCGTCACTCCCACCACATTCACATCAGCAGCAACTAGCTGGGCTACACCGATTGGCAGTGCTGACTGTGGGGGATTAGAAGTAGCAGCCTGGATGCTCATTTCAGCTCTCTCTTTTTCTCTCTATTAGACTCTTTCTTTTGCTTTTTGATCATTTTGCCTCTCTTAGATTAATTCAGGCTTTATTAAGGAGCAAGTGTAGCAGAACTGTATATGTGCAGCATTTACATATGTGGGGTTTATCTATAATGAAAATCTGAGACATGTGGATGATCTAACCGAGCGAAACATGTTGATAGCCGTTTTTAAGAGCTCTGTATAATTGAGTCAGGGAGTAGAGGAGGGGTGGTGGGTGACAGAGAGGAGAGACGGAATGAGGAAAGACAGGTTAGAGAAGGCTGGGAAAAAATAAGTGCTCTGCTGGATCGAAGTAGAGAGAAACAAGCCCAACTAATCGCTCGCAGAGCACTCAGGCCACTGAAACAACGAATGGATTGTTTGTGTGTTCTCAAAATCAAATGGTCCTTTGATGTGCCATTGATTTATTGCATCTGCACAAAGTGAATAATAATATAATAAAGTTTATGTCTGTAGGGATCAATTGATGACCGGCTGCGATATTCCGCATTTTTTTTACGGTTATAGGAATCGTAGCATATGCCATTCCTACTTGTGATAGGGGATTAATCTGTTTAAAACTGCTAGTAAACAAGGGCCGTGGCAGACTATAAAGCTAAATGTTTTCCCTTCCCATATTTTACCTGCTTGTAGCCATACTAGTTACTAAGTACTACTATGTTTTGCAATGAATGCAACAATACCTTGTGAAATCAATCCTGCTTTAAATACAGCCAGGATTATGGGATGTAGCTATCGGATTGCGATTGGATTAAGTTCAGCAGACCTTGAGACAATCATTGCCCACAGCTTTTTCCGACCACACAGCCAACCAAGCGCCATCAACGGCGGTGTGACCCAGCAACGCGAGATTGGAGGCCGTTGTGCCCACATCTATGCAGAAAGCTGGCTCCATATTGTGGCATCCTGGATCGGGCTGTTGCACTTGACAGGCGGGCTGTGTTCCACGCTGAATGCAGCGCAAGACTACAGTGGAACCAGGGGAAACGGACTATTATATTGGTGATGCTTGGTGCTCAAAGTCAAAGTTGATTGACAACGTTTAGATGTCAAACTTTTTTTATGTTAGGATGCCGGAGATATTATCTGCCTAGAGAATTAGAGACTACAACTGCATTTTGTTGTGTAACTTGTGTTGTGCAATGACAATAAATGAACCCTCTAGAGTCGTACTCAGATAATTTAAGCAGAAGAACATTGCTTGTGGTTCTTCATGACTGACATACAGGTAACTAATGCCTTATGCTTTAAACGTTACTTTTAACTTTACTTTAAACGGCATTATATTATAATTTCACCTCTTGTTATTATAACCTCTTTGCTTTGGCTCTAATACAACTGCCTCTCTCTGTCTGTAGTCACCACTCTGTAGTCTCACTCCCACCCACAGCACTGATTGGTTATACGTCAAGATCAACACCAAGGGCTACTGTGCCTCTTACGGTCAAAGCTACTCCGGTGAGCGAGGGGAGCTGTGTTTCTAACATAAGGCAGCAGATATTGCTGAAGTTGCAATAAACATCCTAATCCGAACCCTCGCTGAAGTTGAAAGTTTCTGCTGGTAACTTTTTGCCATCACAGCAACAACAACAAAAAGGAAAAGACAGTTCTATTATTCTGTGTTTAGGTAACAATTTAAGAAGAGCATATAATTCCCAACATGCCACTAAAAAACAAATTCATATAATATGAATTAAAACAATTGCATTGAGAATCAGTTGCATTGTGTCCATGTGTGGATGGATTGGACATAGATTGTACATAGTCATCATTTTTAATTCTCAAGAATACAGCGCCCCAAGAAAATGCTTGCAAGCTTGCCATTATATCTCCTCACATAGGAGTAATTCTTGGTGAAGTAACAACTTGACAAACATGTATGGAAATGTGCCATTTCCAGGAAATACGCATTTCATAATAATCCTTTTAGTGCAGCACTTATCAAGAGGTCATCTTAATCACCTTAAAAAGCAAGCAAAATGCAAGCAGTCAATCTACATAAAGCACAGAAAGGTTTTCTTTTTTTTTGTTGTTGAAAGATTTAGTTTGAGACGGGTCGGGTGGGTTGCCGAAATCGCTGCAGATCCCTGACGCACTGAGGACAGTCCGCCCCGGTTGATAGCCGTCCTTTTCCCGGAGGTAAAGAGGGCACAGCGAGCATTAATTCCACCGCCCCAGGAAGCAGCAAGATATGCGTGAGGGGTGCTGTAAACCTCACAGGCGTAACCATGAGCCACCTTCATCCCAAAGTTTTCCAAGTCGACCTAGAGTCTGTCATGGCGCACCGCCACAGAGGAAATGCGGAGTTGAATCCCCCGGGCAGACTGCGTGGACTGCCTACCATTAAGAAATACAAATATTTTCAATCATCAAATCATCACTGAAAATCATGCTAATGCATTTTCTGATAGATAGGCTATATGAAGGTGCACAGGTGAATCCCTTCAAAGGGCTCCACAGCACCAAATTTATAAAATGCATCTGCAGCTTTTAAACTGGATGCCGAGTCTGTTTAACTTTACCACACCCACTGTGGTGAACTTTGCTGGGGCTTGTAGTAATCTGGTTGTAAAAGAAAAATAAACCTTGCAGAGCACATATTTTAACAGTAGTAGTTGTAGGCACAAACACAGCACATCTGTCATCTTTGAAGTCAAAGACAGAAGTAAAAACTGAGATGTGATGATAATTAATAACAATGAGTACCTGTTCTTCTATTCTCTTGCCTCAGGGTTTACATTAGTTCAGTATGTTAACTAGAAAGGGGTTGATTAAAAGATCTGACACATCACAGGGACATAGTGCTCGTAAAGAGTTCCACTGAGAAGACGAAAGACAAACATTTTTCACTGCCAGTATGCTGCTAATGCAAACTCAACACTTCCTGTTACCTCCCAGGAAAGACAATTAATTACAGTATGGCTGTTGTTGAGATTTTTCCACAGGAGGTGCTGAGTGATAGTCACTGGGGGCTGACGTTGAGGTTTGTGTGTATCTACATTTGGGAATTTTGCACTGAAATGTATTTAAAATTGACAGGTCTGACAATGAGAATTCTGCACAGTGGTTACTTTCCTTTTCTGTGCAGTGGCAAAGAAAAAGGCATAATGTTTAGCCTTTAAACATAAAAGATGAATTAACTGTTAATTGAGCATTCTTGGTGCACTGAAAACATACCTTTTTGATCACGTATGCTTGCTTAGTTAAATGCAGTTGTTCGATCAAAGCTTATAATATCAAAGCCGAAAAAAGGCAGACAGATTTTTAATTTACTCTGAGCCCCTTGAGCCATAAGATTTGCTTTGGTTGTCTGTTTGCCAAACGTGATCTAGCAACACTTAAGGATTAGAATTCTTGTAGTGTAGAAAAGCTTGAAGTTGGCGTAAAGTCTTGTTGACGAGATAAGACACTGACAAGGACATGACACACACATCAGACTATATTTGATTATTGAATAAAGAATTTGCCATTTTTGTATGTACATGATTACGTATGTACTCACATGCGTGTGTGTGTGTGTGTGTGTGTGTGTGGATCTCAGATATTGGTGGAAAAGAGGAAGAGCCAGTTTATGTGTGCACACAGACACATGTATACAACACTGACACACTGCTTCTACATGTCTATTTCTTCAGCTGTCCTTGTATACACCAGTAGGCCTGCCAATTATCCTTAAAGTCCTTAAATAAATCATTATGTGTACTGTATATCAGAAGCTATCAGGCTTCCATTTTCTTTTCCTTTTGCCTTCAGAGGTCTCTAACCCTCCCTTGTCCTCTCTCTCGCTCTCTGTTTCTCTCATTATCTGTAATCCTCTCTCTCTCTCTCTCTCTTTCTGCCTCGCTTTTATTTTGTTTCTCTTTGTGGCCATGCAGACGTCAGAATGTCAAAAGATAGGGGAGGAGAAGAGACAAAAACGATAGCCTCCATTTCAAGGGAAGAACAACAGTGAGAGAACATCTAATTACTCTTATGAGCTTATGCCAGGCACGCTGTGTGAATCCTAAACACAGTTTCCAAGCACCATTGACATTCTGCTCTGAGACAGAAGCCCAAAAAAACGGGGGGGAAAGATAGGGGAAAAGGAAGGAAGTGGTGAATGAAGAGCAACTCGGTCATGGAGAAAGGGCAGGGGGAAGAGGAGAAGGGCGGGAAGATGGAGGAGGTTGGGGTGGAGGGAGTGACGGAGTGAGGGGACTAACTGCAGGGGGCACATAAGGGGTAATAGGAAAAATCAGCCATTAGCTTGTGGCGTTTTTTCCATTACATGGTACCTGCTCAACTCTACTCTACTCGGCTCGACCACGGTGCCCCGTCCTCCATTTTCCATTGCAGATATAGTACCGCCTCATGCCTGTGGCGAGCGTGGCTGGTCGTCATAGCGTGACCTAACGCGACGCACACACAGAACGTCAAAGGTGTGTTTGTTTTTGAATCTCGGCATGTGGCTGTTGCCGCAGCCAGAAGAAAAATTTTGTTTCAAAAGAAGCTGGAGGCAGCAAAAAAAAATGGCGGGTTTGTTCAGGACACCCTCGTCTGTCGCTAGCAATGATGACGCAGTGATTAGTGACGATTCTCTCTGACCAATCAGTAGTCTGCAGGTTTTCACGTCACCTTTTGGTATCGCCTCAGCTCGCTTGGAACCTCGACGGAGAGGATACTAAAAAAAAGTCCCTGTTAGCAGGGACCAGGGACTTTTTTCCGTAACGGAAAACCAAAAAAGGCGAGTAGAGTAGGGTACCATGTAATGGAAAAACGCCACTGGAGTGAAGAGGAGCAATTTAAATTATCATCAGCTAACACATCACGCCAAGTGTGCACCAAAGTCACTGCTTGACTTGAATGGCACAGCAACTCCAGCTCTCTTTGATCCTTTGATAGAGCACGTATCTCAATCACTCAGAGACGTCCCTCAAGTGGAGGACAGTGGCACTGTGGTGTTTTTTTTCACCGCACTTATGCTGTCTCCATTGTCATCTATGTCCTTTTAAGTCGCCAATAGTGACCAAATAAGTGTGTACACAAACATGTAACTGCTCCACCTCACCTCCACCCACCCTAACACTGCACCCATAAGCCAATCCTCTATATGTTTTTAGTGGAATTCTGACTACATTGTCAATTCAATCAATTACTCCCACATGGCCAGGCACATGCTCTGGACTGCCGAGCAAGACAACTTAGGCAAGGTAGGTAACTGCTATCGCTAAATCCGCCCCTGAACAATACGCCAACTTGCGGCTACTCATGGTCAGAAACACCGGTGAAACACACTTAGCGGAGAGTTACATTGCTAAATGGGACATTTCAGCCCCCAGAAGTAGGTGCAGAGTGAGCATTCCTCACTTTCACACTGCTCTCCGGGGCAAAATCATTTCACTACGTCGTCCCGGTCGCTAGGTAAAGATGTCAGCGACGGTTTCAGGCAGCTGCAGAACCAACACAGGGTGAGTGAAAGGTATGCAGGAAGGAGGAAGAGATAATGTTATGCTCTGCCTTCTAATTAGAAGAGGTTACAGCTCACAGCAACTTAATACAATATAGTCTCTTGCTTTTGTTTGATATGCGGCGTCAATATGGGAGTTAATACAAGTTTGGAGGCCACCTTGCTTCAAACTGGTTCAGAATACAGAGCTTCCGTGTTTTTTAGAGGTGTGACGAGATCTCGTCACACTCTCTCGCGAGATTAAGGTTTCAGGAAGAGGTTTCAGACAAATTAAGATTTCAGACATGCCTGCGTGCAGTTCACTGTGGCGCTGTCTCGTATTTTTACAGTCTTATTTTTTTATCGTTGAAGTTTTCTGTAAAATAGTGTTAAAATCTTGTCTCGTTTCGATCTCGTGAACCCGATCTCGTGTCTCGTCTTGTCCCGTGAGCTGGTTGTCTCGTCACACCACAGTGTTTTTATGTCATTACCCTCGGCTACAGTAGTTAGCACACATTAGCTCAAGGGCTAACTTGGCTTGTTTACTTTTTTTAAGTGAACGTCTTTGTCACACTGAATGAACTCCGTTCAAAAATCTTTCAGTTCAATAAGGTATCGTGCTTATAAAGTAACGTTACAGGATGGATTTAATTAGCGGAGGTAACATTATTTTTGGAGGTAATGTTTGTAGCTGTTAACATTATTGGTGATATAAGTTAGTATGACAAACGTACACAATTTCAGATGCAAATTGCAAGTAACGGCTGTTCCTGTGGGATATTCGGTAGTGCTTGTTGACTTCAGGGAAATGAAGAAGAGTTTGGTTGTTGGTATCTCCACGATCCGCACTCAGAAACACACTGCTGCTGACGGCTTCTCTTACAACAGCGTGCAGCTTGTGATGTCTTCATGCAGTCAGATTCAGATTACTCTGTTGTGCACTAAAATCGGCGACTAGCAGACATATCCCAATGGTAAGTGAAGTTATCATCTTTTATTTGTTTATGCTGTTTGTTAGCTTGTAACTGGCAGCGCCTGACACAGCTACGATGTCATGATGTGGTGACAGTCTGCTCTGCGCTGGAGGTTTCAGGTTTCTCATATTAGACAAGGATCGGTTTACGCGTGAGTGACCTAATCAAGCTTGCCCGAGATACGTTTGAATCTAAAATTTCAAGGCAGTGCACAGGCATCTCCCCCTTCAGGAGACGGATGTGAAAACACCTCTCTAGTGACATTTTGCACCGATTCAAGTAAATGAGTGCGGACCAAGGTTATTTTTTTTATTGTTACTTTTGGAATTAATGATACAAGAAAGACAATCAAAGAGGCTACTGGTCAATGCAGTTGGGCTGTTGTTCTTGAAGCTTCTTTAAAGATGCAGTAGGTAAGCCTTATAAAACTAACTCTGAAAACTGTCAACTCTAAAACTGACCCTATGTTCCAGTAGAACTACATGAAACAGGTAATTTAAAAAAAAATCTGGCTCCTCTGGCACTAGTGTTAATTTTGTCACCCGTTTTTAATTTAGTCTTAGTCTAGTGCCAAATGTCCTCCTTAGTTTTAGTCATATTTAGTCATTCACATATCTTTTTTTTTTTTTTAGTGGACTAAAAGTCTCGTCATTTTAGTCTAGTTTTAGTCAAAAGAGAACTCAATATATCTTAGTCAAGTTTTAGTCAAAACATTTTAGTCTTTTTTTAAATAAATTATTTCTGAGATTATTTCTGATAACCATTTCAGTCAAATAGTTATATAAAAGTGTATTATATAAAGTTATATAAATATCGAGCCTCTTCTTTATTTCACCAGTTACGACAAAAACAACCACTGGATGGGAAAAGGGTATTTTACAATAACTTTGAATGCACGAGGCTGGCGAGGCGAGTTTCAAGTGAACGCAACATACGTTTTGTTTTTCAGACAACGGCAGCTACAGACTGTCGTACGTCTGGGTGTTGAAATCCTACACAGTGAAATACAGACAAACTTTTACACCATTTAGCTGTTAGCATTTTAACCGTGTTTAATCCAGCTGCTAGCTAACGGTAGGCTAACGTTACCTGCTGCCAAATGTAGTGTTAAACATCTGTTTAGGAGCATCAGAGAGAAGCACAGGCATTTAAGTGGCACCAAAATCCTACTAGCTATTCGGTCCGGTAGATAACGGTCGTTAAGGCACCGGTCGGTGCCGTATTAGCACCGGGTCTCGGTACCCAACCCTAGTAACAGCTGAATATTCTATCTCATGATGAAAAAGTAGAGAGACGATTGTAGACGAAAATGAAGAGAGATTTTATCTTAGTTTTTATTTTATGCAAAACATTTTAGTCTCATCTGTTTTCGTCAACAATAATGCATGTTAATTTAGTCTTAGGCAACATTTTTGGACATTGCCGCAGTCTCGTCATCGTCTCGTCTTAGTCATGGAAAAAAAGGTTGTTGACGAACATATTTAGTCTCGTCTCGTCTGACGAAATTAACATTATCTGGCACCACCTACAGCCTGTAGTGTGATTTGCAAAAAGCCACCCCTCCCTGTTCAGATGCACCAATCGGAGCCAGGGGGGTGTAGATTAAATAAAATGTCCTTTCATGACTTAATGGTGCTGAACACATAACTAGCAAAAAAAAGGAAAAGAAATTCAAGTTGGATATAAGTCAATAACGGGTACATGGTCCATAGTATCATTAAAATGGTTGTGGTCAGGACCTCTCTTCTAAATTTATAATTAGAGATTTCTTAGACAATTGGGAAAATGCTCATCACAGCCTTGCAGCTCTTGAACTTGGACAACCCACACATGAACTGGTATGATTCACTCATCATAGTAGTCATTAACTGTGTGTGTGTGTGTGTGTGTGTGTGTGTGTGTGTGTGTGTGTGTGTGTGTGTGTGTGTGTGTGTGTGTGTGTGTGTGTGTGTGTGTGTGTATGTGTGTGTGTTTCTGGCTGGTTGGACACATTATTGTGGGCTGCTGAAAAAGACATCCTGTCAGGCTCAGCTACAGTAATTCACTAAAAGTGAAAACAGTCGGGACTACTTAAGTATGGGTTTACTAATTGCCAATGTTATTCTTACAGAAGAACCAGAAACATAAAAAGTGGACTATGAAAAAACAGAAAAAGGCAACCAAATTTAAGAGTGAATGGAAGCAGGAGTTGGAGTGGCTAGAATATGACACATTTAAGGACGTAATGTACTGTGATTTTCTACTGTTTTTTTGTAATGTTTTTATTGCAGACATGACTGACTCAGGCACAATGCTGGGAGGGAGGGAGCGAGAGAGAGCGTGACAGAGGGATGGAGAGGTGCGAAAAAGATACACCGTGAACTAAGAGAGAATATATGTAGCCTACCATATGTTTACAAAGAACCTGAGTTTTCAACTTCAAATATGCTGACCTTTGAACCATGCTGCAATTCCTGTAGTGTTCGATAGCCAAGGCAGGCTATAAACAGAGTTCAAATTTGAACACATAAATCAGTTGTAACTTCTCCAAGTCAAAAAAAAGGAGAAGGATGCATTAAAAAAGAGCACGCTTATATTCATTGTGCATCACTTTGCTTTGTCAGTTTTTCGACTGACTCTTTTCGTACTGTTGTGAAGATGATAGACTAAGGAACGTCTCAAGTCACTGTGAACATAACTCAACCCGACCTCACCAAACAACAAACACAGGTGTGTCCATTATCTTTTCTATGTTTTTGTGTGGCTACTGGTCTTTAGAGGAAGAGGGTCAGGCATCGATACAGCAAAGGAAATGTCACCGTGTCTAAGAGACAGAAATACCAAGGGACCATTTCTTAAAAATGGCAGTCACAATAGCCTACACCATGGGCAGGCTATTTTCAATTTTCTACATTATGCTTTTCACTCTTTTATTTCTTTTATCTTGAAGCATTTTAACATAAAACTAATTCTCTATGCTCAAAACATCTGACAAAAAACAATTCCCTCAAAACCTACACATGGAGCTAAGAGTTAATGTCCTTTCAAGCCAGCAGAGAAGCGGTGTACATCTGTTGAATCCTGTTGTTGATGACAGACTCTATCCCAGCGGGGCTGTGAGCATTCATGTGGACGACCACCCTATAACAGGTGTGAGATGGGGCTAAATGGAGAAAAATGATGTCCAGTCAGGCGGGCAGGACCCTGTCCCCAAGCAGTTGTTCAGCAGTTTGATCTACAGCACGGGTCACCTTGTCAACCCACTTACAACAAAGCTACAGCACACCCAAACCCAATTCACAAAATATCAGGGGAAGGGAAGATTAATCATTGTGTCAATATGATCAGGCGGCCTTCTCTCACCTCTGTGCAGGGTCCTTATAACACTTAACCTTCATTCCAGAAAAAAATGGTCTGAAATGAAATGCCCTATGAAGAAACCAAGGCATGAGCCAAATGCTGGGTTCGTTCACCCATGGGTACTGCAACTGCATTATTCACAATTATCTTTGTATGCAGAGACTCTAGCTAATTAAAGGGATTCTGTTGTGTTTGACTGGGAGCCTCCAGAAGTGTAAAAGAGCAGCTTCAACAAACACCAATGGGAAGAAAACTATAAAACTAAAACACTAAGACTTAAAGCTATAGTGCCAACTATTTACATTCAAGCCATTGCCAAATGAGTTGATACAAAGCTAATCTCTCTGTATTTCTTAGTATGGCCATGTTTACAGAATGAGGTAGTCTGGCAACATTCACACGCAGAAGCTTGAGTGATGTGTTTTACATCACCGCTGAGAAGGGACAACAGCATCGTTTAGTTTTGGAGACATAAGGAGGACATAAAATTTACAAAATAATTACCTCTTCTGAAGAGTCCATGTTTATTTTAATTATCTGTGTACTCCTTGATTTGACTGGTTAAACACTACACCACAAGCAACTGTGTGGAGGACGGGTGGGAGTGGTGCATCATTTAGATGCGCCGACAGTGTTGTTGTCATTACTTAGAATTCATCATGGTGGCGACAGAAACTACGCACTATGACTTTAAAGCCTGAGCTTTTAGAACCAGCACATTCATCAGCACATAAGTGGAACCAAGCCAGCTACATCTGAAGCGCTGATTGGGGTATAACACTGCAGCAGAACAAAATAGGTAGAATCATAACCCTTCAATCAACACCCTTGTCAAAACTTAACCATACTGTATATAGCAGAGTCTGACTGATCCTGGAGAAAATATTGGCCAATATCGCAGATGCTTCACCTTGGTTTATAAGTATATCCATTTGTCCTTAAGAGAGCAGTGACAATTACATTTTTTAACTGTAACATTTATATATGCAAAAACCAGCATAGTGATGTTCATAGCTTTTCAATGTAGCGAGTCCCGGCGAGCCACAGGTGGTCATTTGAGGAAAATTGAGTGGGTCCCCAATAAAATTGAAACAAATTGTTGTGTTAAACTTGTGTTTGATGTTACAGTATATATGGTCACCATCGACATGAGTTAAACGCTGTCAAAACTAGGGGTGGTACGGTTCACAAAATCCACGGTTCGGTTCGTATCACGGTTTTAGGGTCACGGTTTTCAGTTCTGTATGGTTCTTGTTATTTTTTCTTTTAATCTTTAACACTCTAGAAATATACTTCAGCATATTATATATAGCTTAACTATCCACAATGTAGGATACAGTATTAAATAATTATATAGTTATATCATGTAATCATGCACAAACTGAATTTGACTTGACTTTAAGCACATTATTGGGACCATCTCTGAGGAAAGCTAGGTGAGATTTTGATACAGCAAGAGGGAAGACATCGATGATTTCAACATGCTTTTCATTTATTTGGCAAAAAAAGGAGAATGTGTATTGCCATCTACAGGAACTTATGTGCCTTTTTAGCACATGAAGATTGAAATATTACAGAATATCAATTGAAATTTATCAAACTGCCAACTTCAGTGTAGCTCTTACAAAAATGTATCCTTTAAAAGAAAAAGAGAGGAACTCTTAAAGCTCCGTCTTTTGAATAAGTCAGAATACGTTAAACATAAAAACAGTTAACATTGTTAGTTAATTTCCTATCCTGGCCTGGGACACATAGTCATACGGTTTGATAAAGTACTTATTGGACTTATCATTGCTCTTACAATAACGAGCATAGCTGTCAGGTCCTCCTGTATACGTCTCATCGCCGTTTTTTCCTACATCCACCGTGTGTGTTTGTGTGTGTGCGCGCGTCAGTCGCGGGGAGAACGCTGCAGAGACCCGACAGGATCTAAACTGCAGCCGCTTCAGCGAATTTAGAGTGAAAAAACATTACAGTACATTGATGTTAATATGTTTACAGGTTGGCAGGACAATCTGAAATGTTTTGCACGGTCTTTAGCTGTACGTTTTGTTGGTAACTTGTCCACACCTCTTCTTTCGCGCGAAAGGGAAACACACTGTCTGAGGTCACATTCGGGCACCTGACGGTCACGAGGCTATATTGCGCATGCGTCGAACCGTGCGGCACACACACGCTCCGAACCGAGACAAGCGGACCGAGCGGTTCGAATGTTCTTTCATGAACCGTACCAACCCTAGTCAAAACCCTTGAAACCACAATTTTGGGCGTAAGGCATATGTAATTATGTAATTAAAAAACAACAACAACGAAGTATTGAATACTGATCCGCAATACATTCAATATTAATAAGATTAGAATAACACTGCGGGCGGGACTCCAGGGCTCTGCAGACTGACTCCAGCACATCATCACCTGGCTGTCTTGCTGCGTGGGAGCGAGAGGTCAAAAAATAAAAATAAGCTGATGGTGTCAACAAAATGAAGCTGAAAAGAAGATCAGGGTATGAACCGCTCGGTAGCTACACAGTCCCGCTTAGCTTAGATATAAACTTTTTATAGTTGTAGTGCCCCCTACTGGCCAATTTTTGGCCGAGATATGACAAAGTGTCTTCTTCGTGTTTTCATAGCTAGCTACACAAATTTGTTTGTGTGTAATTTTGCGTTTGTTCCCAGCCCCCTCAGGCTAGGACCCCTAATAATGCAGCTCTAATGACCGACCAAATGAACCGAATAAAGATTGATTCACAATATTTTTTGTATCTGTCCAAGCATCTCCCGTAATTCGGCAAACACGTATTTACCCCTCATCTCATCAGACACGCCGCAGTGTCAAAATATTATGCTACGGAGAAGCACTTGACCAGCACCCGCTATGGTTGCAAGAGACTGAGCTCTGACACTCGCCTACTGAGAGGCAGGAAATCATGGTATTTGAGCCAGACCAATCTGACTGCGTCACATTCACGATCCAGCGGCTTCGGATGCCTGAAGAGATACAACACAAGCTGCACGCTGAACGCAAGTGTAGCCGGGTGTTTTCCAGCGCCGCAAAGAACCGGAGGGAGGCAGTGGGACCTTGCATTCGATGCCGGGGCTGTGACTGGAAGATTCAGCACCTGTGGACTAACGGTATTTGGGCCACTGTACCAATTTGACTGGAGGACGCTGTGTGTAAGTTTTGGAACCAACCGTTGAAGGGACATCTAAACAGACTGTAAGAAATGATGAATGCTGGCTACTCAGTCTACAATCTATATTTTTGAGGACACTTAATTGGGCTGAAAATAAGATGAATCCTGAGGATGCGCTATGTAAGTTTCGTAACTAAGCTTTAGAGGGACACTTAACCAGACAGATAATACATGACAAATGCTGGCTGGTAATCCTAAGGATACTGTATGCAAGTTTCGAAGCCGAGCTTTAAAGGTACACTGAACCAGACTGAAAATACATGATAAATGCCAGCTGGTCAGTTTACAGTCTATGTTTGTTAACATTTAAGGTAGACTGAAAGAACATGAGGGATACGGTCTGTTCAGCTCATAGTCTGCTTATTGCTCCAACTAGAGTGGTCTGTTTTTCACACAGCTTAGTCCAGAAATGCATCTTACAAATAGGGGAGGGGTCTGCAGTCTCAGAGGGTTAGGGGATTTATTTTACTTTTTATGTTTTTGTCACATCTTGCTCAGAGCTAACAGTTCACCCTTTGCTACAGTATGGTACTCGAGACACGTATGCGTTTAAATTTTGAAGATGGCTGAGCTTTCAATCCTTTCAGTTAACATCGGGGGGCTAAACGGGCCGATCAAACAAGCTAAATTCCTGGACTATTTAAGAAGGAAAAACATAGACGTGACACTTATACAAGAGTCACACTTACGTAAAAGAGATGTAAATCGTCAACAAAATAAATACTTTAAGGTTGCTGCCTCATCTAGTGACAACACTAAAACCAAGGGCTCCATCGTGTTGCTGTCGTGGAAATCCGCACTTACCGTAGATAAAAGCAGTAAAGACTCTTCAGGCAGGATATCTTATATATGTACCACAATAAGGAGTAGGAAAATAGCCTTTGTCTCGGCATATGCACCGGCTACATATGTTGAAAGTAAAATAAGCCATAAAGCAAAATAAAATACGTAATGTCTAGATTAAATCCAATAACAACTCAATATCGTTGTTTGCAGATGATATTTTGCTGTACATCTCTGACCTTGAGGACTCTGTCCCAAACATTCTTAAGATCTTTAACAAATTTGGCTAAATCTCCGGCTACAAAATCAATTGGAATAAATCTAATCTTCTGTTGAACAACGGACAGGTGACATCAGCTATTAGTGATACAATACCAACCCAAAACAAAATTACATATTTGGGCATCACCATTCACGCATCGCTACAGCGAGTTTTCCAGGACAACTATGAAACTATACTAAGTAGTGTTCAAAGAGATCTGGCCAATTGGTCTGTGCTGCCGGCATCGCTACCATCCAGGATTGCTGTTATTAAAATGAACATAGTTTCTTGTGTGAATTTCTTAAGTACAATGATCCCCTTACCCCCCCCAATACATTTCTGGAAGAAACTTGATACCGTAATTTGGCAGTATATTTGGAATAATAAACAACCTAGGCTAAAATACTCCCTGCAACGTACCACAAACACAGGAGGCCTGGCCCTCCCCAACTTTAAAGTGCACCACAGAGCCTTTCAGCTACGGGCCCTCAGAGTGTGGATGGACCCCTTATCTACAGTCCCATGGAGAGAAATAGAGCAAAACCTCACTGGAAGTCTAAGACTGCAAGACCTTGCTTTTGCAGTTGTGTGCCCAAAAAAGTGCATGCTAGCCCATGGCCCTATTATCACCAACACACTGATCAACTTTAAACAGGTCGAGGAGCACCTACAATACACCAATAAGTCCATCCATCCATCTTCATCCGCTTATCCGGGGTCGGGTCGCGGGGGTAGCAGCTCCAGCAGGGGACCCCAAACTTCCCTTTCCCGGGCCACATTAACCAGCTCCGACTGGGGGATCCCGAGGCGTTCCCAGGCCAGGTTAGAGATATAATCCCTCCACCTAGTCCTGGGTCTCCCCCGAGGCCTCCTCCCAGCTGGACGTGCCTGGAACACCTCCCTAGGGAGGCGCCCAGGGGGCATCCTTACCAGATGCCCGAACCACCTCAACTGGCTCCTTTCGACACAATGGAGCAGCGGATCTACTCCGAGCTCCTCACGGATAACTGAGCTTCTCACCCTATCTCTAAGGGAGACGCCAGCTACCCTCCTGAGGAAACCCATTTCGGCCGCTTGTACCCTGGATCACCAATAAGTGGCATTTGAATACCCCAATATGGCACAATGCACACCTAATGTCTGGTAACAAACCCTTTACGTGTAACCAGTGGAGTGACAGAGGTATTTATACTTTAGACCAGCTATTCAATGACGAAGGTATGTTTTGAAGACCTGAGAGCTAGCTTTGAGGTCCCTAGGACATCCTTCTTCCTTTATCTTCGCTTAAGATCAGCCCTAAAATGTTATGGAGTGTCTTAAGACACATCCAGTCTTGAGACACATCCAATCATTAAATGGATTCTCCTTTGAGAGGATTGGTGTCCAGGATTTATGCTAAACTCATGCAAGTATCAGTAGGAGAACTCCCAATAGTAAAGAAATGGGAGCGAGAGCTGAGCCCTGAGGGGAACGTAATTAATTGGATGACAGTTTGGGACAACATTTCCCATTGTTCCAAGAACCCAAATCACCAGCAGATCCACTTCAACTCCTCAGAAGAGATAGGTCTCTAAAGTCATTCCTACTCCCTATTGCACGTTCTGTCAACCTGAACTAACTGGAACTTTCCTGCACATGGTCTGGGAGTGTGAACAGGTGCATGAGTTTTGGAATAAAACAACATCAATAATATCTGATGTGATAGGATGTCGACTTCCTACTGACCCGATTGTTTTGTTACTTAATGACGACTCTAAATTACATCTGCTTGGGAGACGGAAGAAAATTTGGCTAGCCGGCTCAACCGCAACCAAGAAAATGATAGCTCAACGCTGGCTTCCCCCCCACTAGCTTTCTATAAAACAGTGGTTGGCGTACTTCCTAGACATAATTATGCTGGAGCTCTCTACAGCAAGGATTAACAAAGCCAAGTCATCGACTATAGACCTATGGAAAAACGCAGCAGCATGCAAGCAGCAAGTATCAGTCCTAATGACCTCAACACCACAAGAATTAGAAGAGTGTGACTAGGAAAGGTGTGATTTGTTTTCTTGTATACTGGTTTGTTTTGTTTTCCCCGAGACCGCAGAGGGTGGGAGAGGGTTTTGGTTCTTGTTTGATTGTAGTTGTTTGTTCTGTATGTTCTATGTTCAAAAATATAAAAATAATAAAAAATGTATAATAAAAAAGAAATTCTCTTACAAGTAAAAGTTCTGCATTCAAAATCGTACCAAAGTCGAAGTACAAAAGTATCAGCATCAAAATATACTTAAAGTACAAAAAGTAAAAGTACTCATAATGCAGAACAATATATATTATATTATTGAATTATGATTAGTGATGCATCACTTAAATGTTGTAGCTGGTAAATGTGGGGCTACATTACATTCTATACTGCTGGGTAGTTAAATCTATAATACATTATCACTTATTATTTTATTATATTTTGTATTAATAATCTAAATCTGCAAAGTAATTAGAGCTGTCAAATAAAGTGGAGTGGAGAAAAGAGTACAATATTTGCCTCTGAGATGTAGTGGAGTAGAAGTATAAAGTAGCATAAACAAGAAAAACTCAAGTACCTCAAAAGTGTATAGTGCAGTACTTAAATAAATGTACTTGTTACATTCGAGAGAGCTGCAAGCAGCAATACAGGAGGCCAAGCAATCTGCCCATTTCAAACAGGCATGTTTCAATGGGCACTGTACTAGTTACTTTTAATTAGAAAGAGGAAAGAGTAAGAGAGAGCAGGAGGATTAGACAATGTCGTTCAAAATTCCAAGGAGTTAATGCTATGCTTAGTTAGCATATATTATTTCACACAGACATCATTAGAGATGTTGGGACCACAGTAGGGAATTAAACCTGAGCTTAAACAGAGATCTCAGAGATGTGGCTTTCTCAGACAAAAGAATTGCGGCCTACAGGCAACTGTAGAGCCTGAACAGCCTCTGAGACAAAGAAACGTGCTTTTCAAACAAAGGAATCTGGGCCTCCATGTAAACTTTTATTTATTAATAAATATATATATTAGGGCTGTCAATCGATTACAAAATTTAATCTAATTACTTACATACTCTGTGATTAATTAATCGAAATTAATCGCATACATAATTAACGGTGCCTGAACCGATACTTTTTAAGAAAGTAAAAAAAGAAAAGAAAAAAAAAGGGTACTAAACAACAGTTGGTGACATTAAAGAATGGCTTGTTTATTGCTAAGGCCATATGGTCAAAATGAAATTATTTAATAATAATGTATAACAAAAACTAATTTCAGTAGTAAATTGCTGTTGAACCATCAGATGCATCAGATTCAAATGTGCCACGAGCCTGTAGTTTACCAGTTTCATTAAACGCACCGTCTGTGTTGTTTTTCCAACGGCAGCTGCAGATTGTTACATACCGGTGTTGAATCCTCTACAGTAAAACACAGTCAAACTTTACACCGTTTAGCGTTAGCTGTCAGCATTTTAACCGTGTTTAATCCAGCTACTAGCTAGCGGTAGGATAACGTTAGCTGCTGTCGAGTATAGTGTTAACTAGCGTCATGTGCAGCGGTGTTTGTGTTTCAGAGCATCAGAGAGAAGCGCAGACATATCAGTGGCACCAGATTTCGGTAGCCAGGTTTGGCAGGAAGAAGATTTTTACAAGTAAATGTTCCAATTAATAATCCAGGCAGAACATTCTCGTCTCCCTCCTTCATTTTACAGTCCAATGGTGGCTAGAATGGCTCCAGGTCAAACGTCGATATGGAATGGATTAATCTGCGTTATTTTTTTTAACGCGTTATTTGTTCTCAGATTAATTAATCGAAATTAACGCGTTATTTTGACAGCCCTAATATATATATATATATATATTTTAAAGGGAACACCACCTATGAGACTATTTCACAGCTCAATTATTGGTCCCTGGTTCCAGGGTGGTGCCCCGTTTTGATTGTTTGTCAATTTGGTAAAAGTTATTAATACACATATTCATACCTTTATTAATATTGATAAAACATCTTTGATAATTTGCCAATAATTGAATCTGTACCCCTACCTATTCCCAACAGAGATATCTGAAGGATTAGATTTGAATCCCGATTATAATTTATTTGAGGCAGGTTGTTGGTTGTATGTGTACGCCAATCAATCTCCCAATAACACAAATTAACCCCTTTAAGAGTATAATTCTAGAGTTAAAATCAAGAATAAAGTACAACATTGATTATAAATTCCAACAAACAAAATTGGCCATGTCCTTAAGTGGGAGGCTGGTGAGGGATCACATCCTGGAATACTAGTGCCAACTGACTATGGTACTTGACTTGGCATTAGAGGGGTTGTGGCACCAAATGGTAAACTGATGCTTATTAGGCAATGGTTGGCTAAACAGCTCATAATAAAAAGGATGAATTGAATTGTTTCAGGTGCTGTCAGTTCACTGCAAGGGGATGGTAGATCAAAGCTGGCTCTCCACAGGTCAGTGTCGTACACTGGCCAGGAAATGCAAAGGATTTTTTATTTTGCTGCTGGGTATTTCCAAAATTTCTGGAATCAGAACTGGCACCACAATTAACCCCATGGTCATATCACTGCTCATGATGAGAGCAGAAGGCAGCTAGGAGCTTATTTTCTCCCTTTCACTTCAATCAATGTAAACCATCCCATCCCTGCAATATAATCACCACAACATTGTGTGGAGGGACTTGACATGTCTCTAATGAGATGTCAGCAATAGAAGGCAGAGAAAGATGCTGGGTGTAAACTTGGCTTAATACCTGTACCATATGAAGTGCTACTCTGATAAAAGGCCATACGGACAACCCCATCATCGTTCCTTTAAATTATTTTATCAAGATGTTCAACATATTTTTCATATGTACTGAAACTTTATTGCTGTAAATGTGGGCAGAGAAGGTTAAATGCCTGAGGGCACGATCACACGTGTAAAATTAACATGAAATATTCACCACCCATTCACTTCCATTCTATGCAAGTGAAGGGCCAAATCTTCGCATCAAGTAGAGTTTGGTGAACTTTTACCGCTCATGTGTGATTGTATCCGTAACTGTGTGTTTGTGTAAGTGTGTGAACATGTGCACGTTGGTGTGAATTTGTGTTTGTGCGTGCATATGTGAGACTCAAAGGGCAATCCTAAATTTCCATGTGTAATGAGTCTGTGTCTTTGGAGGGCAATTGTCCAATGCACCCAACCCATAATGCACGCTGGCTCCATTAAGTGTGCACAACTTGGCCAGGCACCATCTTAACAACACACTACCTTTCCCAGAAGGCCCACAGGCAATCACACTCAAAAGTGATCCATGTCATCCCACTCTGCTTGATGTCTGTCTCCAGGTCCCTTTGCCAGGTGTTCTTGGGCCGGACTCTCTTTCTTGTGACTTGGGATTTTCATCTAAGGGCCTGCCTGGTGGTGCATATATTTGGTTTTCGGAGTGTGTGGCCAGTCCATACCCATCTTCTACTCTTGATCTCTTCTTCCACTGGTTGTTGGCCCATTATCTGCCAGAGATCATTGTTGCTGATGATATCTGGCCATTGGATGTTCAAGATCCGTCTCAGGTAGCTGTTGATGAATGTATGTACTTTTGTCATTGTTTTCTTGGTTGTCCTCCACGTCTCTGACCGCAGAGTAGTATAGGCTTAATGTTAGAGGTGAAGAGGCTGAACTTTGTCCAATGGCTGATTTCGTTGGAGTTCCAAATGTTCTTGTGATGATTCAGTATGGCATCACTAATAAACCTCTGTACTGTGATGAAAAGCCAGAGATGAAAAATAGAGGCCTTCGGAGGCATTAGCAGCAAAGTGTTCAGAATCTTCAGGCAACAGATGGCAATATATCTGATCGTATATCGGAAAATGGAAATGTCTAACTGCAGAGAACTTCTGCCGGTAAGGGACGAACCGGCTACCTGACCTCGGTGAGAACACGTCTGTCAAGGAAACTCTCCATTTGTGTGCTACATGCGAGAAAGGGTAACTTCGGACAATGTCGGCACCTGATTCGTCGGATATTGTCCATAGTTCATAAGAGAAAATGGCTTTTGACTGAGGAATATACAATGAACCTTCATGTCTAACATGCTCTTGGTTAAATTTACTTGCCACATAACATTGAATCACTTTATAACCTTAAAATGTGACTTGTGATTATGACTTGATAATATGACCCATTTATTTTTATATGCATGTGTATTAATTGCTTTTCCTTATTCTAATGCTATTTTGATTGGGTTACCTTTGTATCTATTAAACCAGACAATCAATCTGGCCACTTGTTTATTTTCCTGCCTGTACAGATGCCAAGTGTTTAGATGTTTCACCATGCCATATGCTGCTGGATATTTGCTGTAGTCTCATAAAATGTTACTGACTCTGACCAAATGCTTCACTGTCTGTCCCCCTTCCTCTTCTGGCTGTCTGTGTAGCTGATAAGTTTATTGACTTGTCAATAATTAGACAAGCATTGTCTAATAAAGCACATACACTGTTGCTTGAAAAAACACAATGGTCAACAGTGATGAAAACATTTAATATTGAAAGCACAAAAAGTAAGGAAATTTGTGTTTGGTAGATTATTTCTCTGTGGTAACAATGCTTTTTGGCAATAAATCTTATACCGTTGGAAAGCCCCTTTCAAATGCTGCCCCATTTGTAAGGAACATGCATTTGTGGGATGAGCAGCAGCGCTGAGTATCTGGGTTCCGCCCATGAGTCCAGATTCTGCCTACAGCAGTTGGATAGTAGGGTCAAAGTGTGGAGAAGACGCGGAGAACGCTATGCAGATTGCTGCACCGATAGAGTAACAACTTTTGGTGGAGGCACTGTGATGGTGTGGGGCGCCATCTCCCTCACTGGAAAAACGAGGCTTGTCATCATTGGAGGCAATCTCAATGCAGAGAGATATAGAGATGAGATTCTGCAACCAGTGGCAATCCCATATCTCCACAGTCTGGGACCGAACTCTATCCTCCAAGATGACAACGCTTGCCCCCACAGGGCGGCGTTTGTCAGAGACTACCTCCAGAATGTGGGAGTGGAGAGGATGGAATGGCCTGCCAGCAGTCCTGACCTCAACCCCATTGAACACTTGTGGGATCAGCTTGGGCGTGCTGTTCGTGCCAGAGTGACCAACACAACCACGTTGGCTGACTTGCGACAAATGCTGGTTGAAGAATGGGATGCCATCCCACAGCAGTGTGTGACCAGGCTGGTGACCAGCATGAGGAGGAGGTGCCAGGCTGTTGTGGCTGTGTATGGTTCTTCCACACGCTACTGTATGTTAAAATGTGTCATATGCTGTTTGAATAAATTGTTAAATTGCCAATATGTCTTGTTTCTTCAAACTTCAACCATCCAATCCACCAAACAAGTCAATGGCGGAATAAGCTGTTTGGCATTGGCAGAGAAGAATTGGCAAATTTTTCATGGGCACAACCCACATACTCAGCGCTGCTGCTCATCCCACAAATGCATGTTCCTTACAAATGGGGCACCATTTGAAAGGGAACTAAACAGGCTTTCCAACGGTATAAGCTTTATTGCCAAAAAACATTGTTACCACAGAGAAATAATCTACCAAACACAAATTTCCTTACTTTTTGTGCTAAGTTTATATTAGTCAAAGTAGGATGCTTCATAAACAGCATGCACAAGAATAGACTTTTTTGACAGCCAGACATTTTGACTTGTCAAAGCACATAAAAAAACGACATTCCATTTAGGTGAACCAGTTCCAGGGTCCTAGTATTGAGCTTGCTGGCTCACTGGCATGGTTTACTGGGACACTTCAGAGAACTGAGCCATTGTTAATTAAATTTGTTTCACCTGTCCTTTTCCGGCTAGGACAAGTCAAAATATCTCCCGTGAAAAAGGTCTAATAGGGATGCACTTAGTCTCTTGTGATACCTGATATTGATTCCAATAGCTCAACCCAGGGTATCTACTGATACCATTTACCAACCTGGTACCAGTGATCTCTTTTTTACCAAATTTAAAGGTTGTATTCCTCACTGCATCTAAATCATTGGAATCCTTTTCATTTAAGGTAACATAAGGCCAGTGGTTGCTGTGGCACTAAAAATTAGGTCAGTGAAACACAAAATTTTATAACATTGACAAAGAAACTATATTTACTGTTAATTGGTCACATCATGGATGATAACCAGTCTACTTAATAAGGTTAATATGGGCACCAATCCTGATTTGATGTATGGCATCATTGCATCCCTTACATGAATAATACATTTTGTGTAGTCTATATTTCACTCCAGGTCCTGCAATGGACAAGTAACAATAAAGTATCAAATGGAAAATTATGGGAAAAAGTATTATATAAGTAGGGCTGTCAAAATCGTTTTAACGGCACAATTTGACGCACAATTAACGCATGTGCATTCTGTGATTTGGGCATGGGGCCGTACGTACCGTAGTTTGGGAAATCAGGAAGCGATGCAGCAATAACGTACATCCATGCGTTGTTGATGGCTAACAGAAACTGTAGAGTGTAAATGCTTCATGATAACATCCAGGGGATCACCAAACCTGCCATGCGCCGTCTGGCTCGCCACCAGGCAGCTCAAGAATCATTAAAAAGCAGCTAAAAAAAAAAACATCCCTTTTAAAGTACATTTAGAACAGATACAAAATGTGATTGATTTGCGATTAATCACTAGTTAACTATGGACAATGGCAATTCAATATTTTAATCAATTGACAACCCTATATATAAGTCATAATAGTATTATTAACAGGCAACATGTCACAAGAGCAAGTAACTACTTAATTCACAGTCTCCTTTTTACAACATCCACATTACTTCATTGTCCATATTTTATTTTCTTACAGCATATTATAACTCCTGAATTCAATGCTGGTTAGCATTCAATTCTCAAGCCTCAAATATTGGAACTTCACATCAACACACAGGTTCACCACACGACAACTACAGTAGCCTGGATCAACATGTCTTGTGTTTCATGCATGGATGGTTCATTGGAAAGAGCATTAAGTGCAATCTCATTTCAGCGGTAAACAAGTGTCAAAAACATCGGTCAAAATCAAAGTTTTCTTTAAAAGTAATCTTCCAACATCAAGTAAGTGGGATACAAAGTTTACATTTTTCAACCGCAAGATTAATTTGTCACTGGTGGGTGTGAAAGTGTAAGCAGTCATGTGGCAGTTGCAGTGGAATTTGTGTAGGTAACTTAGGCTTCAATTAGCTCATATCTACCCATCTATGTTGTGTACATTCAGTAGTTATCATGAGGTACAGACAACTGTTTGACAAATTAGCATCAAACAAACTACTGTATCGTTGAGGCCTCTATTGTTTATTTACTTTATCCTTCATTTCTGACATTGAAGCAGAGCAGTTGCTGTGAATGGGCTTGTCTATATAAATAATATTTATATTAAAAAATTGGCCAACAAGTTGTGGGTGTAGGGTTGGGTTGAAGCCTGGGGGTAGGTGGTGAGTGTGAGAGAGAAAGTCAACGTAAGTACAATGCATGTGCCAAGGACTAGCATTAAATCAACTGGCACACATAAATTAAGATACAAAAACAACAAGATGAAGCTTTGGGGATTTACATGCATTGACGTTAAAGTGGTACAGCTTTTGTCTACTAACAGCATGACTACTGCCTGACTAAGGCCACATAAAACATGCATTTACAAAGAAAAGACAGCAAAGGCAAAGCAGATGTTAGAAAAGGGGAGAATTAATGAGTTGTTACACTGTCAGAGCTAACAGTGATGTGTTCTTTAATATATACAGTCCATTGTCTATATAGAAGCAATCTCCTGGTATAGAAACCACAACACAGTGGCTGCAAGCATCCCCACAAGCAAAGAACATCAGGGTTCACTCATCTCTGTCTGCAGCCTCCTCCTCCTCCTCTGCTACTCCAATCGATACCAGACTCCACAGCACACACTAGGTTTGAAGAGGCTGCTAGTCCACTGATCCAAATCTCCGCCCTTCAGCAGATAAGGCCGGTACAGGAAGGACAGTGCAATAATTGGCTACAACAAACTTGTCAGCTTTCTGCACCTTTTTCTCCCAGCTCAACTCATTAGGTTAATCAAGATGGTAATAGGGAGAGAAGATCTGAGGAACCCTGCTAAGTCTAGTGAAATTACACCTAGTAGCTACTCTGAGCCCACAAAAGACCAGATAAAATTCCATTAGACACCATTTGTTTACGAGTATCTCTGTCACAAAGACAGCCTTCAGCCTCCAATCTGCCACTCTCTCCTGCATGCGTCTTTTCCTCTCACCTACCTAGGTTTTTCTCCCGTTACCCAGGCCTCCTCCAGGCCCTGCTTAATCTCCACAGGTGTTTAAGATGGTAAACCTAATGCTGGGGTTTCTCTCTTAAAAATATTGAATTATAAAATGAAGCAGCAACTTGCATTTCTGAAGGAGAAGAAGCAGGTGTTTTCTGTGGGTGATAAAGACAGCACAGTAACAGACGTAGCCTTGTAATTTGTGGACAAGGCAGGTGTCAAACCTGAGTATTGTTCAAAGCGAATGTGAATGGAGCAGGCCCAAGCTGTCATACGAGGGAGAAGTACAACTTGTCCATCAGAGTAAAGAGTTGCATCTCTCTAACCACCCATATAATCAAGCTAAAACAAGATGTAATTCTGTTAATTCTGCACTTGCCACCCTGCATGCGATCTGCACACTTTTTACAAATGACTAACTGAAAAGGGAAAATTAAGTGAGAGGGGGAAGGTAATGAGAGGGGTGTGGATAAGGACCCTTTTTATAGGTAAATCCCTTGTGTTAACTATGTTAAATGAGCACATAAATAACTCATTGATCAGGATCTGACAACAAAAAAACCTGATTGGGACACCCCTAAAATACTCAGCTCATTTATAGATCAGGCTATTGGTGTGATAACATAATTACTGGCATGTTTGCATTGTTGGCAAGCCAATTAAGGGAGATAAAATGCCTCACTGATGTATAAGCAAAGCATACTTTAACTAGTTCATCTTTGTGAGTAGTTAAACTCCCTTAAGTCCTTTTCATTTGGCTCTGCCAAGCTGTACCTTTACTCTTTTTCCTGCATTCATCAAAATGGTCACCAATATTGTTTACTAGCAAAGGTGGTACAGACTAGTGGTTCGGAATGCATGTGAACCGTGGATTAATTGCAAAGTTTAACCATAATAATAGTGTGAAATATTTTTTTACTGTCGCTGTTACATAAAGTAGGCTGATAAATCTGTATGGAGGGTTGCTGTGAAAAGATAAAGGCAATGCAGTTTTCTGTTCACATGAAGGGCGCATGTTAAAATCTGTTGTATGCTCACATGAACGGAGCATGTTAAAAGCAGTTGATAGAGCCGGCTACAGCTCCATCGCATCAGCGGCAGTTGGTAGTTGAGTTACCCGAGAATAGGGGGCTTAGAGACTCGGTTGGGTACCGAACCCCGGTGCTCATTTTGGTACCACTTAAATGCCTGCGCTGCTCTCTGATGCTCACAGATGTTAGAGGCAACAGAAGCATTGCTGCTTTTCACACTAGTTAACACTAGCGTTACACTTGGCAACAGGTAACATTGCCGTTAGCCTACCGTTAGCTAATAGCTGGATTAAACACGGTTAAAATGCTGATAGCTAAACGGTGTAAAAGTGTGACTGTATTTCACTGTAGAGAATTCCAACACCGGGATGTATAACAGTCTGCAGCTAAAGACACAAACTAGCACTTGGTCACTGCTGTTGTCAGAAAAACAACGCAGATGGGACTAAATGGTGCATTTATTTGAAACTGGTAAACCTCATGGTGCATTCAAAGTTATTGTAAAATACCCTTTTCTCTTCTGTTTTTGTCTAACATTTTTTAATAAATCATTTAAATCCCCCCCTTTTTGTGCTGATCCGAAAATTTATCCGATCAAAACCGCAATCCGATCCGAACCGTGAGTTTTATGATCCACTGCACCCCTAGGACAGACCTGCACTTTGATGGGGACTAATGAACATGGTGTAAATATGGTGTAAAATTCTGTATCCATGTGTGGCTGTAATGCTCGTTATACACTCTTTCACCCCTACTACTTTGAATGGAGGATAGTCAGTGAACAGTATACTTTTTCAGGCATCAGTCTACATACAGACACGGCTGGAAGTCCTGTCACTGGGATAAGTATGTGCTGAACATTTGACTGACAACAAGATGTCAAGCCCAGTGAGCAGTGAGTATTGATGTGAAAGTTCTTTGTTAAAATTAGTGCCTTGGGAAGAGATTAGGCCTGGAACTGTCATCTCTTTTCATCCACAGTCTTCTATTTTGTTCAATTTAGTAAACTTAAAAAAACAAATACCTTTACTCAGTCACTGCTTCTACAACTCCTGCCAACTGTGTACTCAGATAAGGATGCTGTGTCTTCGTATGAATTTTTCTTTATACATTTCTCTCCTCTTCACTTCCTTTCAAGTCCTGCACATGGCTTAAACTGACCTAAAAAAAAACAGTCAGTAGCTTTGAAATTTCAATATGTACTTGGCACAGAAAAATATGTGAAGCTTTGTCAAAGTGTTGATTTTGTTTACTAATTGTTCACAATGTAACTCCTAATGGGTAAACATGATGAGGTGATACTAAGGAAGTAATTTGCAACTTACATATTACGAACTGAATCCTTAATATAAACAAGCTCAGTTTAAATATTGTCTTTGGGAGCTGAGACCTGATTTTAAGGGTCATCTGTGCCCCTACATTTAAGCAATGTAGGGGTTGGAATTAAAGGTTGGATTTCACTTCAGTGAGGCTTACGAAATTTGGCGCAAGCACCTCGGTCCTAGCCGCATCACTGTCATGCCAATAATTACTTAAATCGCACCCTTTAGTGTAATATTACATTCATACAAAACAGTATTCATATATTCATGTATTCATATTGTTGGTCAATTTGCTCTCAAAATCAAAAAAGCAACAGAGATGATTTCTAGTCCCTCCCTGTTTAGTCAACCAGCCAACTTGAGCTAACGTTAGCTTTATAAGCACATACCCCTGGCACTTGTGCAGTAAGAAAGGCTCAAATGTCTGGACGAAATTTGGGGTTCAGGGTCTGTGGATAATCCTGTGTACCCACCTCCAATTCCTTTGTTTTCTCTCGTTATAAACTGACAGACCACTGAGCATAGATTACAGTGGCAGCAGCTGGAGAAACTGCCTTTTCCTGTCATTGTGTTTATAAAACACAAGCCATTTCAGGAGCATGCAACCGTCCAATTCTGGAGTATATAACATTTTTCGACGACATACCCAGCTGCTACTACATAAAACAAATACATTTACACTTTATGCATGGTTTTATGTCACTATACACTGTATAAAATACACAACTAAGAAATGCATGCAAACTAATCAAATCTAGTGCAATCTACAGTAGCAATATAACCTTCCTTATAGTACATTTATGAATCAGTAATTTCAACCATTTAGTGCTCTTTCACCTTAATTTCCCCCCGTGCCTCTTCCATTCATCTTCCACTAGCAAAAAACACACACAGGCTGACAACAGCATTGCAAAGCACAGTGAAGCCAAATTTTGCAGTACCAGAGCCAGTTTTTTCTTTATGAAAGAGACAACTATTTATTTTCTGTCACAAACGCTACAGAAAATGTGTGCAAGTTTGTGGTTATCTCGCTGATAGCGGAAGTGTTTGCAGTTTGTTCGTGTGCAACTGTTAACAGAAGACATGAGGTGACCTGAGCCGATGCATCAGTCCAACTCAGAGCTTTAAAAAAAGAAACACTTTGATGCTAAGTAGTTTAACTGCAACATTACCAATTCTTCTACATATTCCCAATACGTGACCATTTAATACTATTTTTCTGAAAATCTGGAAACCCTATAAACTATCAGAGAGATGCATACCGTGACATCTCTTCACACCTTTTACACAGGAGCATTGCCTGGCTTCATATCTGTGCTATTCACATATTGGAAATAAAAAGAGAACAGAGTTTTGAGGTCAACGGAGCTCATCATATCTAAAATGTCATTAACACACATACTGTCATCTGCTGTGCTCAGAATGGAATGAGTTCACAGATTACAGACAATCCTAGGGCGTTCGATTTGAGTTCTCTGACAGAGTGAGCCTCTCTTCTCCGTTCCAAATCTCTCCAGTAACTCTGCAACCTCTGAGGAGGCTACCATCTGAATACTGATGTAGTCATTCTCTCAGTCAGAACACAGTGAAGAGCCATAATCCCAAAGCCCCTGCGCAAGGACCTGGTCCTCCTTGAACCATAATCACCCTTACATCTCTTATAAGCCCCAGCCTGGAGAACATGATTAAAAAGTAGCCAGGACATACTGCCTCTGCACCTGGGATCTGACTAGTCTCCGCTGTCGCATGTCAATCAAGCTGAGAGGTGCAAATGTGCACTGACTCGCGACCCCCACCAGCCAATTAGAATGACTGGAAATCCACATAGCATATGCCGTACATTAAAGGGTCTCAGTTGAAATAGTGAGGTCTCATAGAGCTACAAGTGTATGTTGATGGGAACTATGGGGAGAGAGACAGCTCTGCAGCTCTACAAGAGTGGTGACAGGGAGAAAGGAAGAGTCAGTGGCAACTCAGTTTAGGACAAACCACTCAAATTCAAATCTCCCATTAAGAGAGAAAGATTAGGCAAAGGCAAGAGGAAAGCAAGAAGAAGACACCCAATATGTGAAAGAAGCAGGCTCGGAGGAACTATACGCAGAAAAGGCTAGGTGCAGTGGACTCAGCAGATAGATCTAGGGCTTGAGAACTGGAAAGCGTAGTCACTGAGTGTTTCTCCTGAGAGACAAATGGGACTACAGACACTTACCAGACCCAGAGTGAAAATGGATGGATACTGGTCGGTTCCCATGTCTTATCAGAATGAAGAAGCAGAAATAGACAGAGGGGAGCATGGCAAGGAATGAGCATCCAAAAAAGCAAAAAGGAAAATGGAAATCGTTGAGCTTTGAGGAAATGACTTAAATGGAAAGAGCAAGAATGGCTAGAGAAAAAATATACTGCAATTCAAAGAGGAAGGAAAGGCACAGGATGCACTACAGACTACCTTGGGACCTGACCAACTGGTGTCTTTTGTCAGCCAGACAAAAGACACAGCACTCTTTAAAACCTAGATGAGAAATGAGTGCAATTCTTTCTATGTATTACACGCAGTCAGCATGAAGCATCATACTCTATTGTGAACTGCTTCCAAGAATGAGAGAAGGTTCTTGTTTCCGGCATCAAGGTTGCACTGAAGAACACCAAGCCATAGAAATATAAACTGTACGACTCAGATTCTCTTGTTGTGGCCAAGCGAAGGCGAGCACAGTTCTAATTTTCCATCTTAAAAGAACTGGAAAGGGAATAAGAAGCAGTCTGGCAATGCTAGGAAAGGCACAGTATTGAGCAGCGAGCTCGTGCCTTGCCTGTAGCACTATAAAATGCCCATTTGGATATAATTTAAAAGAGAATATTGATATTTGATAAAATTCACATTCACAAATCAAAGTGAAGTGCAGACTGCCAGCTGAGCTGGCTGGCATACAGGCCAGCAAGGGGGACTTGGGAAGGCATGGAGAGCTGGAACTAGATGGGTGTTTTATGAGTGATGTAACGGGTTCAATTCTAACAATGTTAATTTTCTGCACATACCAATGGAAGAAGTAGTCAATAAGAGAGAGATTATTATGATAGTCTTCAGGGCTTAGACCTGGAGTGGGAGGCCTGAGTTTAAGATTAAGAATTATAAGAATTTTCAACATTTACTGGCCATATGCATCTCACTTCACATCTGTATAGTGACTTTGTTATCAGTTAATGGAAGTTTAAAAAAGAAAAAATCGATTAGGACCCAGCTTGGGCAGGCTCACTCCTTAGGATCTGTGAGCTGCCCATTTTAGGGCACCGGCCAAACAATACAGGCTCTCGAGTGGAAATCTGGAAGCCAATCCAACCAGTGAGATACCTTTCTGCTCCCACCTGTACTATTCACCTCTGGACAGCTAATTTTGTTTTGCTTTTTGGTTTTTATTTGCTTGTTTTCATGTTTGGGGTGAATAATTTGGGTGTTCCACTTGATGAACAGGAACAAAATGAAATCTGCAGCAACTCCTCAATAATGGCAAAAGACTTAAGGGTAAGGCTCATAAAATTAAAATTTGACATTGTTACTACTGACACCCCAGTAAGTTACAGAGAATTGGTTTAAAAGATTCTGCAGTTTGCTGGAAATGAAGGTGCGGAAGGTTCATATGTACATGCACTGTGGACATGTCCCTAAATCCATCAATTCCGGATGAAGATTCACTGTTATATTGTTAATGATGTGCATTTTGTATGCGGTCCAAAACAGTGCTTTAGAACATTGTAAGGTGTTATCTGCTTTTCCTCAATTACTGAAGGATTGGATCCAGACAGCAATAATTATTTAATGGAAAAATATTCTTAGAAATTGAAAGACGCCTGAAAAGCCTCCTTTCAAGGACTGGGTGACATATGGGGCGTTCCATTAATCACTTTCTGACCTCACCCCTTTCAATTTGAACATTTTCTTACTACATATGAGAATGTTAGATGGTGGTTTGATTGACCAGAATGACCAACAATTCAGGAGACAGGGGCCGTCAAAGTGAACCATATTGGACGACCACCCCTCATAAAGACACATATCTTCTGATGCAGCTTCAGATCAATACCACCATACCAAGCCACCAGTCTCTGGCATACTGAACTGTGACCGTTGAGCCTTTGATTTCTTTAAAAGTCAGATTTATTTATAACTGCGAAAGTGAAAAGTGTAAGTGGAAGCTCACTGAGGATAATGATTTCCATGTGGGGGTTATACCTCTGCATTTTCTCTTTTTGCTGTATTTCTAAGAAAGCCGCTATTTCGGTTGACCCCTCTTTTCTCTGTGTTGGGTGGGATTGGGTAGTTCCGTTTGGAACTAGGCTGTATATTTTTTTATAATATATAGTAAAAATTGCAAGTAAATAGAAAATAAAATTAAAATGGAAAATGTATGTATTTTAATAGTTAGAGATAGATAGATAGATAGATAGATAGATAGATAGATAGATAGATAGATAGATAGATAGATAGATAGATAGATAGATAGATAGATAAAAATACATACATATACACACTGATATAGATTGGTGACAACTTAAAGTTAAAACCAACATTAAGTGTACTAGAACAGCTTCTACTGAAGAAATTTACATCATGTTTAACAGATATGCCCTTATTTTATGTTTTAAAGCTATAGTGCGTAGTTTCTGTCGCCCCCATGAGGAATTCTAAGTAATGACAACACCCCGTTGTTGCATCCACATGACACAAGCTTTCCATGATGGTGCACGCACCCCCACCCCTCCTCCACGCAGTTGCTAGTAGCCAAGGAGGACACGGAGGATTAAAAAAAAACCTGATGGACTCTTCAGAAGAGGTAATTATCTTCACTCGAGTTTCTGCGCGCAAAAGTTGCCAGACGACAACAATTTCTAAACACAGCCATGCTGAGATATCCAGAGAGAGTTGTGTGAAACTGATAGTCTTAATTAGCTTTGTATCAACTCATTTGGCAATGGCTTGAATGTAACGGACGTTCATTAAAATAAAAAAAGTTACGCACTAAAGCTTTCATGATGTCTTACATAGGCTACTGGTCCAAAATCTGCCACAGATGATTAATTGGTTGAGATCTGTTGACTGTAAGGGGCCACAGCATGCCATTCATATTATCATCAGCATCAAACCACTGAGTGACCCCTCGTACCCTGTATGACAGCCTGCATTTGTTACGTTTCTCTACTCATTTATTCAGGTTTTTCCTTTAATTTGTCACCCATTTTTTGTTTGTCAATACTTTTTTTGTAACCTGGCCTGAAAGATTGGTAAAACGTAATTGCTTTTTCTTACTCCTTACTCTAAGTACTCTCTAATTCTCTAAATCACTTTCTTCACTGCCTTTTCATGGACAACAATCCAGTCCATTTCCAAACACGTTCCAAAACATTGCCGTGCTAGCAGTTTGTTTATCCAGGTGTTTTGCACTACCTGTTTGTTGTGGTTAAATCAGGAAAGGGACTATCTGTATGCTGTGACTTGCTGCAGGTTCTTAAAAAATTGTCTGATTTCATAGTCGCGGACCATACACAGCCTGTACTACTGCTGCTGCCTCTGAGTTGGTTTATTTTTTATATTGAAGCCATTGGAGTCTCATAATAAAAAAAATGTCTGCTGTCTATCTCCAACAGAATAAATTCATGGCCCTACATATTAAAGAAAATCCTGCCCTGGCATAACGCTGCTGCGAGGAAGATAATGTATTACAAAAGCACTACGAACTGAATTGTATAAATAACTCTTTCCAGTGAAGACAAATAAAGAATTGTGTAGTAGAAGTTGTCATTTGTTTTGGGGACATCATGTCAGTATACCCCTACCCTTTTGTACTATTTCCTGATCTAACTAAACAATAGCCATAACGTCTAACAACGTGACAAGGCCTAATTGCACCTGTATCGATGGACTCCTACATCGTCTTACATTTTATGGCTCATAACCAAAATGACACAAAGTGGTTGGTAACAAGTATAGCAACAAGTGTCGTGCAGCCAGGATAGTGCTGGATAAAAGCTATGTAAAAGGTTTTTCCTATGCACATGAAATTACACTTCCTTGACATCAATTGTGGTCAAAATGCAGCCTCTTGGGAGATGGTGTGATTAGGAATCAATTTCCGGTCCGCATGTTGCATGTGGAGTTGTGTATACGTCGGAGGTTTTTCGATAAAATATATATATATATATATATAATACAGAGCTCCATCACGCAAATGATACATTGTATTTATCAGCAAAACAAACCCCTTGCCATTCAAGCCATCTGCGAAATTAGAAGTTAATCATGGTTGATTACCCTCATAAAAAAAGTGAGCAACATGTGTCCATTTCACTTGTATTTCCTTTATTAGTTTCCAACTTTAATGTGTTATTGATTTGCAGTGGTGAAAATCTAACCTCCCCTCGTAGCATAATAATGAGGGCGAGGCTACAGCAAGGGGACCATTTATCTGTGTCAACATACTGCAAAGGGAAATTACACATCTCTCCTTTCCTTATGTTTGAGCCTGAGACTGAGGCCAATTCAGAGTCCATTACACAGGCCGTCTTTAAAATCCACCCTGATGTACAGTGACCTAAAGGGCTTTGTGAGACTGCATGAATAAATGGCTGCCAACTGCCTGACTCAAGGCACCATGCAGCTTTAGTTTACCCTCGAAGAAAACAATCAATATGCCCTATCATTTGTACATTGCATGCCACTAAGTGGTCATGAGGAGGAGACCGAGGAGAGAGTGCATAAAAACAAAGTTAATCTAGAAAGAGACTTTTCTTTTTAAAATCGTCACGATAATACAGAGTGGTGTTTCTCTCTCGACAAAATAATTTTTGGCCAAGTGTAACCAGAGCTGACACTAACATTCCAGACAGCCAAGACAACTGACTGAATTTGTCGCCAACATTTTCCATTAACTATAGCTCAAGAAACCATTGGTTGCCAAATAATTATTTCACCTGATTTAACTTGTTAAGACAGTAAGAGTTATAGCCTAATCAAATCCAGGCTCTTTTCGCGATTTCTAATCTAAATTTTTAGTGAAAAGTACTAATATTATCCATGTAATGAAGTAATGCTAGCTTGCCATGTGCCTGTAAGTATCTTTATACCAACAGACACAGGGGGAACACTGGGTCGGTTGTCTGGGGCAGCTCTAACCTTTAAATAATCTGCTGGAATAATTTGTCAGAATACATATTTGTGAAAACTATATAGTATTTGTGAGTCAAATAAAAGCTTGTTATTTTTTATCTTCCTAATTTTCTTTGACAAAAAAATTGTTCGAAAATAATTTTACTTTCCTTTACCTAGGCAAAAAAAAGTTTAGACTTTCACGCTACTATGAGATCAAAAGGTAACGTCTAGCCAGCCCCTCCTCTCCCGCGAGGAAACTTTCAAAATGGTCATCAAATGTAAGGTGCTCAGAAAAGAGAAAACCTAAAAAAGAGAAAATGATAGAAGAGGTGCAAGGGACTTTATGGCCAGGTATTTGATCAAATAGTGTGTGGGAGAGCTCTTTTGCAGTACGCAAATGGGACATGTGTTGTGTGCGCGACCTGTGCCCAGCCAGGACGGGGGGGAGTAAGACACACGAAGGGCCTGCCAAAAGAGACTGAGGGCCTTTGTCAATCTGTGGCCCATCTTTTGTGGACAACGTTTTGTCCCAATACACAAGTTCGCTTTTCACCAAGAACAGTTAAAATTCCCGGAAATATTCTCGACATGCCCATTTTACCAAGGACGCATCGGTTGGTAGCTTGTATGAACTTGACAGCCCCAGTATCCCAGCATTTATTTCGGCATTCAAGCGAGGGTCGGGTTTCCAGCCGTTTCATCACTAAATTCACTTTTGAGAACTTTTTAGGGGAAATCAACTGTGTAGATGCCAAATATAGGCACAGGTTTTACAAACATTTATAGCAAATTGAAAATGTCCCTAGTTCAAAAGCTCCACAAACAAAAAGCAGTTTGAGCAAATGTTGTCAAGCAATGTTTTATATACAGTCTCCCCTCGATGATTTTCTTTGGGTTATTTCACCATGAGCTGTTGAAATAAATACTTTAAGCTGTTTTCTTATAAAAGGAAACAAACATTGGCCATAAAGAAAGAAATTCAAAGCTTATTGCAATAGTGACATGAATTCTTTTCTTTTTTTTTCTTTCTTTTTTTTTGTCGTCCGGAGCTTGTTTAAATAGTTTATAAAGTGGTTGTATTGTTGTAGTTTTCATTTCTGGCTGTTATTTTGGAACACTGCAGGCGATAGGGGTGTGAATCTTTACTGGTCTCACGATTCAATTCGATTACGATTATCCTGTCAACGTTTCGAATCGATATCACGACGCATCACATCCTCGATATTAATATATATTGCTACACATGGCTTTCATCGACAAATTCAAGCAGTCAGATGTATATGAACTAGCCTTTTTATTGTATCTGCTCTTAAAAAAATACACTTACTGAATGTAGCGAAGTCTGAACACAGCAGACAACAGACAAAAGGCAAAAACAACAACAAAAAGCAGCGACCGGAAAATCAACATCAGTAGGCAATAATCGATTATGGTCTGTCACTGCATCGATGCAGAATCGGCCACGTCCGCATCGCGATGCAATGATTCATTTTAACACCCCTAGCAAGTGACTTCTGTGCTGGGGGTATTGCGCAACACCAGCAAGAACGCATAATCTCAAACAGTCCACAAAGTGCTGTGTGCTCGTGACCCTGCAAGGTCATTCATCCAAGAACAACTGGGAAGAACGTTTTCCCCAAGAACACAAGTCCATTTTTTGCTTTCTTGGGGTTGAGAACTGCCCTGAGAGTCTGTGGCACTAGATAAAAAAAAAAGAGAGTTCTCTGCGCTTCTGCAGACCACAACAATCCGGTGCAACCAAGGCAGGTCAAAACAGTGTAAAGTAACAAAAAATTGCCGGTGCAACACAGATGTCTTCTTAATTAATAGTTTTATTTCTTAAGGTGCATAACAGTGACTAACGTTTCCATGTAGGGTTACATCTTCATCACAGTCCTTGGCACTACTTCGTGGTCGTGTATGGAAAGAATCCATATCTCTACAGTGTGTCCATCTAGGTTCTCTTTTTTTTGACCGCAGGTAGGTCAGAATCTGTGCAGGTGCTTCATCTATGGCAACCTGCCTTGCACATATTCTACCTCTCGTTTATCACTGTCTAAACAGTTGACAAGTAGTGTAGTGGATATGGATCATCTTAGACAGTCAGATGAACCACTCCCAAAGGCACACTCTGCACACATTCACAGGCACACTGTCATAAGAAAAATGAGAAACGAAACAAGCCCAGGAGGAATCGCATACATACTGTAGGTCAGTGATTCTCAAAGTCCAGGCAGAGACCTGGTACTGGTCTATGCTGTGCTTGCAACTGGGCCTCAAATATGTCATGTGACAAAAGCAGACAACTTCTACAAAAAACGACATCTCTGTGCAGGCTCTTCAGTTCTTATCTCCAAGGATCTATGTTGTTAGAATGGGGCCCCTGTAGTAACTCTCTTTCCTTCGGTTACAGTTTGAAAACTGCTATAGTGTATCTAAAAAAAAAAGATTTGTCTTGTGTGTACTGTAAGGTTGTCAAATGCCCACTTAAGTACACCAGCATCCAGGTAAATGGCTTTACATTGCATTGTTGCTAGTCGCTGTGTGCATGCTTCAAAGACTAAAGGATGGATGTGCGGTAGCTGGTTAACCTTCACAACTTTGGGGAGTTGGGCTCCCATGTCCAATCCATCAATTGATCAAGAACACAATGAGACAATGAATCTTACTTCACTTTTCTTGTCAACACATTGCAAATGGCCCTTGCAGACATAATATCATGTTTGCTCACCATGACACTTATTCAAAATAGAGGCAAAACACTCTACTTGGCTTTCCACCCATTACTTTTCTCTTTTGAGCAGACTTCTTATTTACTCTTAGGCCTGATGTTCTAGCAGTCTTTCAATTGGATGAAAACACTCCAATAAAAAGACTGGCTCACTATTGATGACTATTTCCTTGAAACATACCTGTGTGGTAAAACTGGACATTTCTCTCCCTCGCTGCAAACGACAACCACTAAGCTTTATGCAAATAACTGTGTGATAATGTCACCAGTAGGGCTGTTCGTTTATGGAAAAAAATCATAATCACAATTATTTTGGTCAATATCGAAATCAGGATTTTTAACAAGATTACTCATTGACTTTTGGAAAGATGTTGCATTTTTTGAACTTCCGTGAAAAATCAGTGAAAATACTAAAAAAAATCAACAGTGAAAACTAGGGCTGCACAATAATAGCAATTTTATCGAAATTGCAATATGGACTAGTGCAATATCCAAATCACAGGGGTGCACAATAGTTGTTAAGGCAAGATATGTGTCAAACCATTCTGAACTGAACAAGTATTGTGGTGCTGCAGACACATCATAGCCTAAAAATCCTATCCTACAGACAAAAAAAAAAAAGATCTTTTATACTGAAAATATTTCAATGAAAATTTGAATAATGATACAAAAATGATCATTCCCTTCAATATTGTGAATCATATCACGATCGCAATATTAGTCAAAATAATAACAATAAGATATTATCCTCATATCGTGCAGCCCTCTACAGCTGCAAAGATTACACGATTAATCAATTTGTCGTCAACTATCAAATTAAATCGGCAACTATTTTGATAATCGGTTTGAGTCATTCTTTATAAATGATTCCTTGAATGTAAATATTGTCTAGTTTTTTTTATTCCTCTATGACAGTCAACTGAATATCTTTGAGTTGTGGACAAAACAAGACATTTGAGGCTGTCTCTTGGACCTTGGAAAACACTGATCGACATATTTTCACCATTTTCTGACATTTTATAGACCAAACAACTAATAGATTAATTGACAATGAAAATAATCAATAATTACAGCCCTAGTTCAAATCTACGTGGTTTTAAGTAGGATAATTCAAAGGTCATTTTTAGCCAATTTTGACAGCTTTAGTTGTGAGACACATCATTTAAAGAGTCATAGCTCTTTCCTGCTTCTTCAGTTTAAAACTTCCATCAAATACTGTACATAAGAATACTACAGTACATGCTTGCAGCATGTAACCCAGTATGAATTGACTTTGAGCTCTGCAAACTGGGCTTTCCTGCAGCGTCTCAGCAGCAGGATTTCTTTTTCCTCTGTGTTTTATTTTTGAAAAACACACATAGCATTGTTATCAAAATAGTGAACTTAATTTAGTTTTGACTGAATATATATCTGTTTGACTTACCGGTAGAACTGGGCCCTCATTAAATTATGGAATACTTAAAAAAAAAAAAAAATTAAAATAGGCCTATTTGTGGAAAAAATATTTAATATTTGAGTTACATAAAAGCTTTTTATTTGTTTTCTTCCTAATTGTGGTCAAGAACCCCCCCACCCCCAACACAAAAATGGTTTGGCCACTGATGAAAATTTGATGTTGTCATTTGATTTGAAGTTTAGTACGCTGGGCACCCGGATAGCTCAGTTGGTATCCGATGTCATTCCCCCTCTCTCTCCCATTTCATGTCTTTAGCTGTCCTGTCGAATAAAGGCCTAAAAATGCCCAAAAAATAATAATAATAAAAAAGTTCAAAACGCTCAAAATGTCAAGTCAGCACAAGTCCGGTGCTCAGAAAAGGAAAGAGAAGAGAAGAAGAAAATAGAGGCCTTAGAGATTAGAGAAGAGGTGGTGAAGCTGGAACTAGTAAAGTCAACGTAGAGCAAGGTAAGAAACAGCGCAGCCAACATTTGCGAGCCTTGTAACGTAACCTAACAGGCCAGCTCTAATGTTAATGTCCATTAGCTTGTATAAAAGCCTGACACAACACGTTATCTTTGACAGAAACAGTTGAGTTTGGTAGCTCCGTCAGAGAGGATGAGACAGAGAGGAGAGCGATCCAGCTGCAGTCAGGTGACAGAGAGAGTGATGTGGGAGGGGCCCGCTGCCCCGCAACGGAGGGTCAGAGTCAGGCTACGGGTGAGAGAGAGAGAGAGAGAGAGAGAGAGAGAGAGAGAGTGATACGGGAGGGGCCCGCTGCCCCGTTGGAGAGTCTGAGCAGGATGGATTAGAGACTGATCACACACTTAATTAGAGAGGAACAGGAGAGGAAGAGCAGAGGAGAGGAGAGGAAGAGCAAGGGAAAACGAGAGATCTGGGCGCGGGGGGGGCCCATCTAAGATTATCTCGTCCCGGGCCCAGGCAAGACTGTCAGCTGGCCTGGAGATAGGTCTGGCAATGCAAGACCAATAAATACCAACAGCAGACATTGCGATGTAAGAGCAGAAATGTCTGTTGTAATATCCTACATATTCGTGAATTCGGGGACATTTCATGAAACTAAAACTAAGGATATTGTATAACGGTGGCTGCTTTTCCAGGCAACAGCACGGCACAAAGCTCCAGAGAGCCGGGGATGTAAGAGCAAGCAGCAGCGGAACAAAAACAGCATCACAATATCAAAAACACACAATTCACTCTCAGTGGTTTCTGTGACATGAGAAATACTTTGTATGAGTACGTAGTTTCGCTCACAGTAGAGGGAAGTAAAGAATGTGGTCATATGTGGCCCAAACCACCTCTGAATGTGGTCTGAGTGATTGGATCTTGGGTGCATTCACACTTGTACTTAGAGCTGTCCACTTGGATCGGATCACTCAGATCAGATTTTAATTTTGCACACAAAATGCCAGAGGCAGTGAGGAAAAAAAAGTAACCTAGTTGGAAAGCTTGTTGTGCAGACACAATGTCAGTGCCACTGCTTTATGCAATTACATAGATGCACAAACAATGGAAAACCATTACAAAAGGTAAGTTTGAAAGGCTTCAGCTAGCTAGATTAAGGAATAACTAGACGTCTTGGTCAAGTGTGTAATTGTACATTCAGGTCAACTTTGGATTTGGATTGGTGAGCTGTCTTGTTCAACGGGTTAACTGACAAAGATCAACAATATTATCAGTTAGCCACCTCTAACATGACCTTTTCTCTTAAAGTTGGCTCGCTCACAGGCAAAGTAAAATAAGTCTTTAGAACTTAAAGTGTATTTCAAAAAGGTAATTAAAGGGAAAAACTTACTTTAAAATAAAGTTTATTGCAGGATAAAGCTAGTCTGGTTCCAGACCTCTGAATCACTGCCCACGTCTCAGATTTGTTCAGCAGTTCAAACCGGTCTGGTGTTGTGCTTATTGATGTCTGTCTCCCTAGTTTCTCTACAAAGCCAATCAGCTATTTGTAGGCCTCATCTCTGGCAAGAAAAAGTACCTATACATAAAAGAGTGTAGTAGAAGTGATTTTTTTCCCCACTTCAGTAAACATCTGTGGATCTACGCCAGCCAGCACTTTACTGGAGCCCTCCAAAGATATGATAAACACTCACCTTGAAGATGTCCAGTAGGGACATTCTTAGTGTAACCTTGAGCAAATGACTCCACCAGCTATATTAGCACAATAAATACGTTAAACATGACCTATGGAGGCAAGGAAGAAACATGACGCCTGCTCAGCAAACAGGAAAAAATAGCCTCAAGTTTAAAAAATGCCATATTTAATGTACACTATTGCTGTGATTAAAACCGTTCACTCATATGAACTATATAGTAGATGACCAAACAAGATTTCAGAAACTATACTGAAATTTTCTCGTTGCGCCGGTTATTTGTGTGACGGAAGCGGGCGCACCAGGCATCATGAAAACAAACCGAAACAAAAACACTTACAACATGTCCCTGAAACAAACCGAGCACTCAGAAGGATAGTAAAAGGTTGTATATATGTTGTTCAATTTCCAACGTATATGAACGAAAGCCTGGTCCATTTTTCAGTTTCAGTTTCCGCGGATCCTTCTGCTTCTTCTTCTCCTCTGGGAAAAACACAACCGTGTTGCATTGTGGTATACGGGAGAAAAATGTAGGGTATGTTCGCTCAAATTAGCCGTGCTATGTGGGTATTTTACAGAGGACTATATCGTGAATGATAAACGCTGTGAATTCGAACAGCACTACAAAATGGCGAACACATTATATAGTGTGCTATTTCCGTGGTATGCAACGGTTTGGAACACAGCTTATGTGTGAGCATTGAGTCCTGAGTGTGAGAATGCTGCAGTGACAGCTGGCTGGCTAAATGAAGTAGGACAGATGCAGAGCACGACAGCGCCGCTGTTCTTTCCAACTCACAGGAGAAGAGACTTGGTTAAGGACAAGTTGTTGTCACTCTGTTCCTCACTGTGAGGCAGAGAGCAGCTGATGATAATTAACCTTCAACACAATCAGCTAAGACCTCGGAAGTCAATGTCACACAAACCCTGAGATGAGGGCCGTGTATTCATTAAAGGAAATGTACACCAACATTTCTCTGGCATCCATGCCAAAGATACAGCGCAAAGCTATGAAACCAATATTGTTATAGTAACGAAATTTGTTTTGATATATATATATTTTTGCGACGAGGGCCTGGTTGGGGTGACAGGGTGATGGCAGCATTGATGTAGGGCCCAATAGTTTCTGTGATAACAAAATCATGGACGGAATCGCAACGTTTAAAAAAGCTATAAGACAGATTCCATAGGGCCCTACATTAAGTCAGTGCTAAAAGCTAACTGGAGATTCAAAAATATGACTAATATGTCTAAGTTTACATCTGATCTTAACATTGTAACTGCAGTTTAAAAAAACATCTTAAAAAGTGCTCATATTATGCTTTGGGGCTTTTTCCCCCTTTCCTTTATTGTGTTATATATCTTTTTTGTGCATGTAATAGGTTTACAACGTGAAAAAGCCCAAAGTCCACCCCAAAGGGACTTACCATCTCCAACAGAAACTGTTTACAAACCGCTCCAAACAGCTCTATTGTAGTCCAGCCTTTACTTCCGTGACGGACATGCGTCACTTTGTAACACACGTTATAATGCTTGACTAGCTGCTAGCATGGCACGCCCTCATACTCTGCTTCTGACTGGCTAGTAGTGCTGACCTAGGTACTGCGCCTGTGCGACTCCCAACAAAGATGGAACAGAAGTGTGATGTCTCACTCTGTAGCTAAAACAGAGAGCTCAACACACAGGGTGAAAAGAGGAGCTGCAGCAATGTGCAGTACAACAAATATATGGTGTTTTCTGAAAATTAAACCATGTTAACCTATTCTGATATAACCTCTAAATACAATTATGAACCTGAAAATGAACGTAATATGAGCACTATAAAAACAGGAAGGGCAACATAGGAACATATTGACTCTGACTGACCAGAGTGTGATGCTGGAGGATACCATGAGACAACATATACCGCAAATTAAACTGTAATGAGAGTTCCAAATCTCTCGTTAGATGTAATAACTGCTTCATCTTTCTGACCTTTCTTTCATCCAACCATAGTAATTTCTTACAGAACTGTGGTTCAGATTTGTGGATGATGATAAATAGCAGGCTCCTGACTCTGCAAATGAGGTGTTCACGCTTACTTTTTACCTTAAGTGTCACTACTTTAATTATCATTATTTGTTTTGCTGGTAATCGTGTAACATTTAACAAATAGTAGTGCTACAGTAGAAGGCAACTGAATTACCATAATCATAAGTATTCATCATTATAAAATGGTGTGTACTATCTTAAATTATAATTAATATCTTAAATGGAGGCATTTTTTTAATTATATATATATTTAGTACAATATAAAATAAAGTATATAGTAAATAAAGTCTGATCCACTTCCAGTTTGTTTATTGTAGTCTAGACCTCAGCAAATCTGGCCCCTGACCAAGCTGTAAATCTATGCATACTACTGGGACTATACACCCAAGCTGGAAAACGTGTAGGCTATTTCCAATTGAATTAAAAATACTTATTTACTAACAAAGGAATTAAAAACATAAAAACATCTGTGTCTCCACTGCAACAATAAACCAGCATTGGCCCCCAATGTGCTGAAAAACTGGACCTTGGTTGAACCTAATTGCCAACCACGTACGCCAGCTGCCTACAATGCCCCATTTTGCTCTGTTAACAGTAGAACTGTTTCGCAACACACCACATTGGAAATGAGTGAACTCTGGAGCGCACAAACAAACAAACAGCAGCCAATGAGTGAAGTGAGCAGCACCACTCCAGATATCTCAGAAATGGAGCCATGAAACAGAGCCATGAAATTCACAAACAGGTGCAGGACACAAAATTTTTGCACCAAATGGCATTTGGTAATCTACCGAAATGTGCACCTTCACCAAATGCAGAACAAAAACAGAGCCATAAAGCCTTACTAGTGCCACTAAAAATAGAAATCTTGTATTTGGCATGACAATCCACAAGAGGACTAGCCTGAACATCTGTGACAGAGAATTTACCTGTAGGCCACTTCTCTGGTAACTGAGCCCCCTTCTTGTTTGAGAACAGGTCTGCTGCTGGTCTGGGACTTGGCCTAGCCCTGTCTGTGCTGTCCTGATGCTGAAGCAGGTTGCGTCAAGCATCGGGAGCTGCTGCTCCTTCCACTCTTTCACAGTACTCTATTAAAAGCAAATTAAACATTTTCTAACATCTGTTTTGGGTGGGTGATTTGTTAAATGTAACATACATTTAATGTATGTAAAGATAATTGAAGGCACTACATGTCTGCAGAAAGTCATAGTCCACTGCATTAAACATCAGTTTGACCAAGAAAATAAATATCCTTCAGAAAAGCTGCTGCTTCGACTTCAATAACAGCAGCCAGGTGAACACTACTACTACTACTACTACTACTAATATTATAATAATAATAATAATAATAATAATAATATTATATCCATGTATTCATTATAAGTCATTACAAGTTAGTTTTATTAATTCTAAAGTTTCTAACCTAAGACAGCTAATAATATTTCTTTTTAAAATTAACATTTGAAACGATGAAGCCACTTGCAGATGACAAGGTAGTACAAAATGTAAACCATGCTTTGGTTTTCTTTTCTTTCTTTTTTTTTTTACCTCTGTAGGCTACTTAAGATTTGTATTAAGCCTGTTTTTCTTTTTAGAAAACCAACCAAAAACACTGACAATGAGAAAGATCTTGGGTAGATAAAAAGAATAAATAAACAAAATTTAAATCATAGGCTACAGTAATCTAGTCAATGCTGATCTGCAGAGGAAACCATGAAGTGTTTCTTTTGATGGATGGGAAAAACAACACTGAATGGCTATTGACTCTTCCAGTCCATAGAGAATTCATGAACAGTACTGATTGGTAGCTAAGTAAATATAGCCTCGTTATCGAGTCAGAATTACCTTTTTAAATCCACAGTAAATGCTGGTAAATAATAAAGCTAACTAGCATTAGCTTAACGTTATAAATTCAGCCCAATATCTCTTGTTGCAACTGGATAGAAAAGGTTTACAATGTCTTTGTCCTGTTGGTTACTTACCTTTGAGAAAAAGGCTTAATTTACTGACTGAAATGTAGCAAATGTAAGTTACTCATCAATGCATAAAATGGGGCCACTTACGGACATCCTAACCTTTAGCTAGTTAGTTTGTGATCCTAACCTACTGGTGACAAACAGAACCTTGAGCCTGCAGGTAAACAAGTGAAAACACCGGTATACGTCTAGCAGGTAACGTTACAGACATGAAATGTAGGCTATCTCCCAAAAATGAAGCGGAAATTAGCCACTTGTTTAATTATTCTTCAACAGAAGCAGAAAACTAGCTAGCATACCTTGAGCACCTTTTGGTCGTTAACGTTAGACTATCGTTTTTCCTCCTAAACTTGCACCAGTGAGGTGAGAACCTTATTTCTAGTCTATGTGGTGTGTTCAATGAACCTTGGGGGAAAAAAAACGAAATATGGGCTGGACCACAAAGAAAACAGTAGGCTACCCCTCAAGTTTTGCTCATGTCCTCATTATGAATCTGACCTGCATCAATTCACTAATATCACAAGGCTTAGTGATTGTACATTTCCTATTCATTATCAGCCTCATTAATTCATGAATGACATGATGACTCTTGATACATTTCAGAATGTGTATTTGCTCCATGTTAGCTAGCCTACTACATAGGGCACAAGTTCATATAGGAAATAGCAGCTTGATAGAATTATCTTAACTCAAGGTCAGTTTACGAGCTTTTTCTGGACTTTTCTTCATCCGTATATTGAGTTTGGTCCATTGTCATAACATAAGATCCCATGTTACAGCAGCTAAAATGCAAACCCAATAAGACAAACAAAAAATATATATATAATAGGAATAGAAAAATAAGAATAAGAGTAATACTAGTAATAATATGTACACTAGACAACTCTTTTATATACAGATGAATCATGGAGTTGCAATTAAAAAATAATAGTTTATTTAACCATCTGGCAGCACAAATCTTCAATTTGTATAAATGAGTTTTCAACAACATGGAATTATTCTTAATTTGATTTTCCTAATGATTAATCTCCACATGTTGGTACTAGATTTGCAGGACAATAAATTGTTGATATGCTGCCAATCTGTAATTTCATATAGCCAATCCAAGATTACCACCATTCCCAGTTAATGAGCTGTCAAACTTTAAGTATTCCGTTGGGGCCTTTGGCATCAAATAGCCTACTGTGTGAAACTGCATTGTCTAGATGCAGATAAATTTATGAACATGATATTGATTCTGTAGAGCAAATATGGGACAGCCAGCAAAGCAGTTTGTGTTTATGGATGCAGCATTTATTCATTTTAGGATCAACACAAAGAGCTTGCAGAAATGCTAGCATCAGCTGGCACCAGTGTCCACTAATACGTGGTTACCATTCCGTTGCCAATAAAGTTCCCAGCAACTATTTTGCTGAAAAATAGAGAATAAGCAAAGTACAGATTAAAAAACAAAAATGTACACAAGAAAAGACAAACTGTAGTATCAAATAGTGGGAACAGCCTTTAACCAGGAGTGTAGAGGAAGCCAGAGCCACATAAAGACATCACACATTTATATTTGGAAAGCAGAAAACATATTATTAGTGTTATTTGGTTTTAATTTATTGTAGGTAATCAATGAAATGATCAAACCGTCAAGTTGTACATATGCAGTCTTTAACAGACCGAAGCACTTGGTGAAAATACATCTGCTGTTTTTATTTGTGGTTATAACCATGTATTGCATGGGAGTCCAAAGCATACCCACATTGCTATTTACCACCCCATCACTTCACACTATCAATTCTTTGAGACGATAAACAAAAAGGGGGTTTTGTTAGTTTTGGCATCCACAGCAAAAAACCTGTGGATGCCAGAAGTGGAGCCAAAAACAGACACTAAATTGAACCACAAGGTGGTGCCAAAAATGAGCGTATGTGTTTCCCCAACCATTCTCTCTCATTAAATCTCATTACAACAAAACAAAAAGAATCAATTGAGTAAAAGTCCAAACTCCAAGTCTGTAAGGAGAGTTAAATCAACACTTAACCACAACGGCAATCGATCATTATACCTTAATGAATTTACGCTTGATCTGTATCACTCCACTTAAATGAAACACTTTATCACTATAAGTTGTCCTATCATCCGTCACGACTACGTCCTCGGCCTCTGTCTCCTACCAATTAATGACGTGGTCTCCAATCTCTGCTGCACGAAGACCCTTTTTCCATTCAGCCCAGCATGCAACAATTAGGCTACAGCAGGAGTTTACCAACGCATCTGGCACATACAACCCAAAAAATGTGCAGAAAGAAATACGGCTGAGCGAGTACTTGGAGCCAGAATCAGACATGTTAAAACATTCATTAACCATATGATGGATAATCAATGTCTCAACTTCTGCTGCACTATGAAGCATATTAGCCTAATATCACAAATGAGGTTTAGTCAGTCATTGGCATTATGCTACAGCCTTTAAACATACAGTTTTCAATAAGATGCTCTTAAATGCATTGCGTATTTTGACTTTAAAACTTGTCTTACCTGGCTATCTGTGTGCTCCCTCTTGTCCAGTTTTGAAATAAATTCTCTGTTAGTTTGTCTTAGGTTTGGTGTGTGTGTCCACTGCCCGCAGAAATACGTCGTTTTGCAAGAAAAGCGTAATTGCAATGTAACTCAATCCCCCCCCCCCCCCCTGTATAGTTCTCTGGATGTTGTTCCGCGGCTCCCTCCACACACCAAGACTCACTAGGCAGATGGGTAGATAAAACGCGTAACCGATAACATCAGCAGCAGTCCAGTTATATATGATCTCTAGATGACCAAATAATTTCCTGTTTTATGGGGCATTAGCGCGCCCGGTGAATAAAAAAACATCCACATCCCAAATAGTTGAAAAAATACCCCTCCTCACTTTATCCCCAGAAGAAAATCAGTCATTTTCACAGCAGCGGAGAGTTTTATTTTTGCCTGTTTAGTCTTCACCACTTGCGTTGCCTTGAAATCTGATAGGCTTACTGAACTGGAAGAATATTAGGCTTATTCTAACGATGCCGGTGATGCTGCGTATCCTGCATCCCACTAACGTGATGAGGGAAGAGCGCAAAGAAAAAAAAACAGGCAGAGATTTCGCTTTGTGCTGTTCTCCTTCAAACAAATTACGGATTGTGAAACACGCTCTTGTAAAAAAAAAAACCCCAAAAAACCTTTTTTTACATCTTGTGTTGTAGATTTAGTCCCGTACAGTCGGCTGTATCCACTGCGGTCCAGTGGAAAGATGCAGAGCAGATTGAGGTGCAGGCGAAGTCTCGTCCCTTTTTCTTGCGCGCACACTCTCACAGTCAGAGGGGATTTTATTTGTGGTGCCTTCCTCACACCGCGGCTGACCAGTCTTGAAAAGGAAGACGCTCCGGACTCTTGGTGCATTTATAGAAGCGTCCAAAACTCCGGAGCTTGACAGAGCTGCGTTTCTTCAACATGTGAAAGCAGCCAGCAACGGAAAAACTCATCTGACGGAAAGGGACATATTAAGGAGAATAAGTCAGTTTTTTTTAATATGGCTGTATACTGGAAGGTTCAGCAGTGGTTTAAATAATAAAGTGAGATTATAGCCTTTATCACGAGGCAATACAATCTCCAAAATAAATGTGCAGAGAGGAATTATTTCACTTTGATGACACTTGCTATAAATAGGACTACATGTATTCCTACCTGTTTACTGCAGGGGGAAATGTAGATGTTTGTTTTTTTATCTTTAACCCAGTCCACTGGGAATGCAGTAGCAACATTTGGAGGACACAGAAAGAGCAGCAACAAGGTGTTCTCCCTCCTGAGCAGGTGAAAAGTACAATACAACCCCTAGAGAACAGTTCCTGACATTATCACCAATCAACAAAGCCTACAACCTCGGCTTGCACTTCTACATCTGTCAAGATCTCTAGGGATTCAATGGGTCAACAATAGGATCATAGGCTACTGCTGCTCCATCGTGCCCTTTGACTGGTTGTTGGTTAAGCATATTCCCCACACGTTTCTTGCACTCATCAAGACTTCAGAGTGGCCACCAGTTCATTGTGCAGTGGGAGAAAAAGTGAGCTGCAGCTACAATAGAGAGAGCTGTGCATTTTGTAACATGCAGATGAATCACATGTAACAGTGGACTTAAATGTCTTGTTAAACACCAAACAGTGTACTGAAAGGTGAAGGTTGATGTAACTGAACACCTGAGAATAATGTCTTGACATTTCCACCCCAGCCCAAACCACCCCACCACCCCACTTAATGCGCACCCACCAGTCATGTCATATGTGTATAAGTGGAGAGGCTCCACAGAGATACTGAAGGACAAGGCCATCCACGTATTGCTAAAAACAGGATTGCTCGGAGAATCAGAGAATCAAAAAATCGTATCACGTACAAGCAGGAAGGGAGGAAAATAAGTTGAGGGATGCTTTTCCCATGATGGCAGACTGGGGATGTTTTCTTGTTGTATTGCTCTTGGATCATAACTACACAAGGGCTTTATTCCTTAGAAATCACCTGCAGCAGCTAGGTATCCACAGGCGTGTTTAGATATAGCCTCAGGAATAACAGTGACTGAATGAATTACACTGTTATATGCACAACACAAAGCAGATTTTCCATATCCCGTAGTGCATTATCACAATTGCAATTTACATACCATACAGTCAGCTATGTTTCAAGTAATTTATGACATAGTATTGATAAAATGTAATCATCATGCTTCAAGGGGGAATCAGTGTTACCCATAATCAAAATTCCACTGTATTTGGCCAGATTGGAAACATATTGGGATATTTGTGTAGAAGTGCAGGCCAAGAGTGATGTTAATTTTTCATAAGCCCCCTGCGACAAACAAAAAGCTATGCCAAAAATGTATTTGGCTATTTGCTGTTATCCAAACGTATTGGCTAAATCACTGTTATTATATTGCATATTAGGAGTTTGTCCCTGCTGACACAAAATGCAAACACAACAGGTTGATCTGATGAAGACATGCTGCCACTCAATAACTAGGAGGAAGAGTCACTTAGTGCTTCAAAAGATGTCAAGATGCCGCAAAAACAGAGATAACTTCTTTTTTTAATGCCATGCTTTTTTTCTTCCTTGTCAAAAACTAGCACCCAAATTACCCACAATGCAACTCGACCAAAGACAGTTTAGTCGGAGATTCAGGTGTGTTATGTAAGGGATAAAGTAGATTTTCATTATAGCGAATACAACCCCGACAGGGTGATGCAGGAGCCCGACACAAACGGAGGTTGTCCTCTGCATCGGGTCAAACACACCTTTATCACCTGTGGTGCACACAAAAAGCCAATATTTTGATGTCACTGGCAAATAACAAGAAATCTTACAAGAAACAAATTTAATAAAACATAAATCTGCAATCAGAAACAGTTAAAAGACTGTCCTGCTCTCCCAAAAGATTTAACTTCCTCCCTTCAGCAAAAAGAAAAACTACTTATAGTGCGTTCCATTTACCTCGGAACTGCAGAGATCTGAAAATAGGTTAACTATAGTCCTCATAAATCGACCGGAGTTCAAAATTAAAAGAAAGCGGAAGGTGAGGGACATCCTGCAGAAAATGAGGGACATCCGGCGGAATTTCCAGCGGCACCTTAACAATCCCTGAAATGAAATGTCGTCGATATAGACTATAGTATGTTTAGTCTGGCTACACCACCTATTTATTCAGGGATAGGCTTGTTTGGATTTCTTAAAACCAATCACAACTGTCCTGGGAGAGATAGCAAGAGGGGAGGGACATCCGGAGCGTCTGTCACGCGATGGATGTCAGGCTTTATCGCAGCAATGTATATCCGTTAAGTCAGACTATAGTATGTTTTACATACCAAATGGTTATTTCTTATGCAATGACATAATAATCAGAATATATAAAATATATTGTATAAATAATAACAAAGATGTGCATAAAAACACTAAGAATGAATTAATAATGATTGTTTGCGTTCTAGAAACATAATAACATAGTTATATAAATACAAATAATAATACATATAAAAAGTAAATAAAGTAATGTTTTACTGACATTGTCGAATTTCATATTCTGTCTGTCATTAACACATTACTGGCCACTGGCTGCTTTTTAACACACACCAGTCTACCCCCTCCTGAGAAAACCCCCACTCAGATCATCCCGTGCTGTCAGAACTGATTTTATTATTTCACTGATTACTGATTATTTCATGTATGGTTTGGGCTGGTCCAGCTACATTTGAGACCTTTGAACCTCATGTGAGGCAGCCTGTCATCTTTGGGATGAATTTTCTCAAACTACAATGAAAACAAAAGGCGAACAAGAATGCGTTTATTATTGCATTTTACTTGTATATATATTTTTTTTATTGTGTCTTGTCTTTCATGCTCTCTATTAATTACTGCAAAACAATGCTTTGTAAATCTAACTCATTAGTGTTATAACAGTTGGCCCCTTTCAAATCCAGTACTGATTACTGATTAGTACTATGAAATTGAAGTTTCTACAGAATTAGATTTAAATTGTAACAAAGTACAACACTGAAGTTATTTAAGTAAGAGTTTAACTGATGATTTAGTAAACAATACAAACACGGCATATACACCCTATACACCCTATTCACATTTTTACATATACTTCCCATCAGCAGATATGAGAGGAAACTATTTCTACATTATTGAAACACTTAAACAGTGAAGATAGAAATGCACTGTTCATTTTCCCAGAGCTCAGTGTAGTGGCAGAAGGGCTGTCGAAAAAGCCACTGAACAGGACTGATTTGCTGTGCAGTGTTGCAGCTTAAGAGTTCCTAGAATATGAACGAGCATATCTGATGTCCCATTTTAGGCACGGTCATAGAAGTGTGCATCTCCTCATGTGAAATAGGTTGTTAATGGGGCATGGAAAAAAACTTTAACTGTGGCTGAAATTCTGACTTGTGGAACTGGCACATTGACAGCTGCATAGCATTTGCTGAGGCACAGTACAGCATAGTATGCTTTACTGAGTGCCATATAGTTTTGGAACAAGTCACTGAAGCAAGATGGAAAATCAGCCATATAAAAATAGACATGTTCATAAATACGTTGCTTTCAAGCCATGTCATCCGTGAGTCCTCCACTGTCTCTCAGCCATCTGCCCGTGAACTTTGTATGCCTTAATTTATGTTTGCATGACCACGTCTGACTTGAAACAAACCATATTTGTGCCGGAGACATTTCGTAATTAGGTAGCACACTGACACTGCAATAGGCATTATTGACAAAGTCTTACATCCCCAATGAGCTGCAGCGATCTGTGGGTGGGATGGATGTGAATGTGGCTGCTGATGCTGAAATGGCAGGACAAGGGTACTGTCACCTCACTATGATGCGAACAAGGGTGCGTGGTGCAACTCACAATGGATGACACATTTATGCTGAAGTCAGAGTGGGTGTATCCCTACTGGCTTATTGATTGAAAGAAGCTGGCAAGGTGTACTAACTGGGAATACAATTTACTTACAAATCAGAATATGGATAGTCAGCAATTTCCCTCATTTGCATTCAAAGCATTATTCTATTGACAGCTGTTTTTGGCATTGACTCCCTTATTCATTTGTCAACCTAGTTGCTGTTCTAGGAGCGGACTGGTGTGAACTCTGCACTGAACTTTGCAAACCAGAATCAAAGATCACTTATCACCATGAGTCCATCTGGTCTCTAAATATACTGTCAATCTGATTGTGAGAGTTAAACGCCCTGAAAACCATTTTTCTTTCTCAGAATAGCTGTTAACTATGGGGTCATACATTTTAACACACAATAACAGTTTCAGTTACGTCACATGTAAGATTTTCTCATTTCGTCCGGGCTCCTTTCACTTGTCTGAAGTGGACTTGGAAAACAGTGACACACTATTGTGTGCATCAATCAAGATTTAGCTGAAATGCAATGAATTTGTTTCTTTTGATGTTTTATAAAGTTGCAACCCTTTTTGGTGCAAATAAATATCAATTCTTCACAAATAGGTTCACGATATACATTGAGCATCCACTTCTGGGGGATGACATTGCAGCTGGAGGAGAGCTGAGGGGGTCGGTGTGTGAAACAGCACATAAGTGAAGTATATTTGTAATATTTATTATATATATATATATATATATATATATTATAATCTTGTTGTACGATCAAACTATAATGTAGAATGAAGCCAAGCAGTGTACTGCACAGATGACAGATCAGCTTTCAATCAAACTGCACCTGTCAGATGGATAAACATGTATCCGATGGCATATACATTATGGACACACCCATAATTATATGGACATTTACGTAAAGCCCTCACTACACACTGATCCATGTCCACACGTGCATGGAGCGTGAACCCTTCACCTTGACAGCAGCTTGTGTTAGAGATTGAATTATAACTTTCAGCCACGAGTGGTTCAACACCTCTGTTTCCCCTGTGAGCCGTTGCAGTTTGAGACACCGCAAGGCTGGCTAGTAAATATTCATTAGCTATAAATCAGACCACTGCTGCACTGGTGCAGCACTGCTGTGTCGATGTGTCAGGTTGTGTGGCACGGTATCTGTGTGCGCACACAAACACACTTCTACCACGTCACCTCCCATCCCCAAAGGTCCTCCAATATTGTGCATTGTGTGGCCAAGTGGTGCTGTTCATTTTGCATCAGCTAACAGGATAGATCCTCGTCCTCCCTCAGACCGACAGCAGGCTAATGGCTCTGGCTTTCTTCCAGTAGCCACAGAGCGATAGGAAGACATAACGTGATGGATGAGAAAAAAGAGAGAGATGGTGGAAAAGAAAGAGTGGGTGATAAGCAATAAAGCAGTGAAGCAGAGTAGAGTGACATGACTCTGGAGCAGCAAGAACTCCTTTTCCATGTTGGTGTCACAGCTAAGTGAGTCCAAACAAGAATTATATTTGACAATTTTGAAAGCAATCATACAATTAGATGCCGCCCGGATTGAATTGCATGTGCTACAGTGGATATGCTTCCTCTTTGTAGAAAAGCTGCTGTTGAGCATGATGAGCCAGGGTTACGTGCTTTGTTTGGACAATTTCGTCACTTGTAGCAAACCATTACCCAGGCAGACAGAAGAGCTATATTGCACTCAGCTAAGGAGAATGGACAGTTAAGTGTTTCTCTAACTCATTCCAAGGCAGGAGAAATGAGCAATGAGGACAGATGGGAGTGACAGTAATAGATTGAGGAAGGACTCAAATCACTGCCTGCGAGGCATCTGGCTGGCAAGTAGGAGGCTAAACTTAAATTGGTACAAAAACACTAAAACTCTCAGAACTGTTGTTGTGAATAAGTAAGATTAAATACTGATCTCTGGGAAAATAGTGCAGCTATTGAAGCATGCACATTCCTGTCCACCTTCTATCACAAAGACATATTGTGTATTGCCTTAACCGCCCTTAATCATCTGTCACACTATAAGATTCACCTGCAGGATAACACATACACACACACACACGCACGCACGCACGCACGCACGCACGCACGCACACACACACACAAACACACACACACACACACACACACACACACTCTTATCTTCATTTCCCTCTGCTCAGGAGTAATCTGGTCCAGGTGTCAATCACCCATCCTGACTTTATTAGGGGTTAAATAGCACAGATCACAATTGCCCTCCCTCTAGAATTGACTATACATTGGCAGAGTGTATTTTTGTAATCAGTCGACTACATCATAGCCACTGGCACAATGGGACTGTCAGTGCATGACCTCTATAAACAGGGGAAAATGAAAGCCCATTCCAGATCAGCTATTACTTAAATAAGCTGTCTCTCGAGAACAGGTGCTTCTGCTCGGGAAGAGAAAAATGAAGTGAAGGGTATTATTTTGATTGGTCAAAAATACCTTAACACAGAGATCTTCAACAGGGGGCCGCCAAATTATGTTAAAAAAAGATACTTTTTTGAAAGTTTATATTTTTAAAAATCTAAATATGTCTGAAAATATACATTAATATGAATCTAACATATTAATAGTAAAGATAACTTGGCCTATTTGTGAAAAAACAAAACATTTAATTTACACATTGAAGATAAGCGTACTATAGGTAAGGTAGCCACTATGGTAGCCATACAGTTAAGCTTAAGGAGTCGCGGTTCCACATGTATGTTTGACATTAAAACATGACATATAAATAATATATGAATATCCAGTCATTGATATCAACCCGACTCCGGTTCTCTTTCAGCTTAGGGTCCTTGGCCTAAAAAAACGTTGAACACTTGACAAAAGCCTGTATGCTGTAAAAGCTGGTTTGAGAGGCCGAAGCCCCTTTTATCCAATTTTCAAGGTGAAGATGTCAATGCAGGAATGTAGAAGCCTCTCTGTGGGCCTCTACTTAATAGGTGCCCTTCCTTTACTTCCCCCCCCACTGCCAAAGAGTGCCCTTGTGAACCAGTTTAGTGGGATTAGAAGGGCCCTTGACTGGACTCATTCTCTGCAGAAGCCCAGGGTGAACCTCTGCTCTAGTAGGTCTTGAGAGACAGCTCACCTTCAGGCTTTACCAGGGATTAATAGCGTCCACTGAATTCGTGCCCTTTTCAAAAACCAGCAGGATGCTGTCAGATGACTTTTAGTGGACGGTAGGAGATGCTCTTGGATGTTGCAAACGACTAGTTTAGGGCCTCCAGCCTGTGGAGAGAAGAGCAACAGACGACCAAACAAGAGTCATTTTCAATTCCAGTCAGGTTTTGTTGATGTTCTCTTTCTATTTCTGCTCACTCTTAACTTTTTTCTCTTCAAGTGGATTCCTTCCCTCCTGATGTTGACATTAGCATTGGAGCATTATTGATCAGCACTCTGTAGGAGCTTGTCAGGTAGATTAAATCACCTGACCCCAACTTGGTCTCTTCAGGACCATCCATTCAGGACTTTCAGACAGGCATGCATTACCGTTCCTTATCTAATATTGAGATGCAGCTGTAGCTGTGAAAGCTGAGCGACGTGACGCAAATGCACCAGGCACTTAGATCTACACTACACTTGAAATTAAATAAATCTCGTAAAACTTCTAAATGTTTGTTACATTTTTGCAAATCCTACGTTTATTTGGAGAAAACTGATAGTGAGTAGTGTTCCTAACAACTTTTTAAAGCTGAAATGCAATCGGAGTAAGAGAGAATAAGAAAAAAACAGGATTAGATTGTGGTGAGATAAAGCTTTTAGGATGTCTTGGAAATTAGATCCTGGTTCTTTGAAGGGCTTGGCCTATACCTGAGAAAAATGCATTTTGCTCCCTTACATCTCAAGATTGAAGCTTCCTCCCTTCTTTTAAATTCACTGTTTACAAATACTGTCAATGTAAAACAAACCTGTTCAGCGTCAAAGCTCATGCAAAATTCATGCTCATGCTTAAAACATAAACTGAGCCAACGGTGGGGCATCAGTGACTCATAAGAGGACAGCATGTTGTAATTATGGATGTGGGCTTTAAATAATACTGCAAAAGCCTGTTTATGCTGTATATGCCCACTAAGAATTATCACACAATTAAGAAAGCTATTCACACTCCATGCAAGAAAGAAAGGCTCGCGATTCCTCGATGACTCAGGACTATGGTTGTAGTAGGAATTAAAAAAAGGGAGGATGCCACTCACTGCTTTCAATACTGTCAGATTTATGCAACAATTATATAATCTTTCAGCCCTGGCTCTCCATCAGATATGTTTCTAAATCCAGTGTCAGCGGTTATACATCAGCAGCTGCTTTTAACTGTGTATGCCTCCATTCTAAGTGAATGAACCAAATGTAGCTCTTCATAGTATATATATATATATATATAGTAGCTAAAACAGATAATTATTTTCCGATTCACATTTTAAAGAAATAGTTTGACATTTTCCCTTTTAATTTTCAGATGAGAAGATCGATATACCACTCACGGTAAATATGTAGCTGGAGCCAGCAGCTGGTTAGCTTAGCACAAAGACTGGAAACACAAACTACACAACGTGTTAATTATGGCACTTTTCCATTACGTGGTACCTGCTCGACTCGCCTTTTTTGGTTTTCCATTACGAAAAAAAGTCCCTGGTACCTGCTAACAGGTACTTTTAGTAGTAGTAGTAGTATTTAGCTCGCTTGGAACCTCGACTGAGGTGAGCCGAAAAGGTGACGTGAAAGCAGGGGGGTGTCCTGAACAAACCCGCCATTTTTAAATAGTTTAGCCAGCTGTGCTGCCATCCATCTTCATTTGAAACAAAATGTCTTCCGGCAACAACGCACCTTCCACGTTCTGTGTGTGTGTCGCGTTAGGTCACGGCAGTTTACTGCGGCGCAGCTATGACGACCAGCCACGCTAAGGCAGTACTAAAATCTGCAATGGAAAACGGACGCACAGTGAGGCGAGTAGAGTCGAGGCGAGCAGGTACCATGTAATGGAAAATCGCCATTAGTCAGCTTTAGGTTACCTTGGGACAGAGCCAGGCTAGCTGCTTTCCCCTGCTCCCAGTCTTTATGCTAAGCTAAAGTAAGCTAAGCATCTGCTCGCTCCTGCTGCATAATTACCAAACAAACATGACAGTGGCATTGATCTTCATATTTACTCATTTAATATACATATTTTATATATACACACTATGCATGTAGGTTGTACATTTTATTCCACACATATATATATATATATACACACACACATATTCATTTTTTTCATCCCTCTAAGTATATTTTTCAGTAGTTCTGGCATTTTTATTATCGTTTTCTTTTTTTAATCTTATATCTAGTATATTTCTTGTATTTTCTGTATGTGAGTCTCCCTCTCTCTCCCTCTCCTGAGCACATACAACCTTTCAGACCTGACAACGCCACCTCCTATTGAGGGTCAGGAGGAACCCTTTATACCCTTACTTATGTTAATTAGTGTGTCGTGTGACCAACTCACAAATCGAGGAGAGAAACCTATGTCAAAACTTCCATCAAAAATATATCTACAGACCACTTGTAAATGAAATCACAAAAACTTTATCAACCAAGGCAAATAACCAAAAGAAACAAAATGGTAAAATAACCGTACAAAACAGTGACTGGACTGGTCCCCTTTGCAAGAACACAAACTCCTATAGCACAGTTAATGCAGGAGGAGGAATTATTTCCAAAGCAGTATTTTCCAGAGCTCTACAGCCACAGCAGCTCATTAGTCACATCAGTGGTAAACTGAAACATACAAAGAAACTTAACTTTAAAGAAACTACAGGTTGAACACACAGGGCACAACAGGAGAATCCACACACTACAGTGCACTCAGTGAGAGGTAAGGGATTAATGACTGAATCTGGTGAGCTTTTTATCACTTCCTGATTGGCAACAGGTCACATGACCACATGCACGAATCAGCTGGTTTCCCAAATATCTATCTGTCTATCTGTCTATCTGTCTATCTGTCTATCTATCTATCTATCTATCTATCTATCTATCTATCTATCTATCTATCTTCTCATCTAAGTCTCGGCAGGAAAGCAAATAAATGTCAAGCTTTTCTTTTTATGGTTAAAGCTTTAGTGCGTAACTTTTTTTTATTAATAAACGTCCGTTACATTCATGCCATTGCCAAATATGTTGCTACAAAGCCAATTCAGCCACAAAACTCTTTCTGGCTGTGTTCAGAAACTGGTGTCGTCCGGTGACTCTTGTGCACAGAAAATTGAGCGAAGATTATTACCTCTTCTGAAGAGTCCATCATGTTTTTTTAATCCTCCGTGTCCTCCTTGGCTACTAGTAACTGCGTAGAGGAGGGGTGGGGGCAGTGCGTGCGGAAGACTTGTGGATTGTCATGTGGATGTGCCAACAGTTTTGTTTTAATTACTTAGAATTCTGCATGGGGGAGACAGAAACTACGCACTATAGCTTTAAAAGAAAGATGTTTTCTACTGTGTTGTGTTCTTTTTTGCATTACTCTTCTCCTTATGTGTGTAGATCGTGGCAACCATATAAAGTCTGTTAATTTACTTTCGGCAAATGAGGTAACACAATGATGATCGAGCCTATGGTAGTGTTATGAACTGGGTGTCTGTGGCAACATTCCCAGGAAAAATCACACTGTTTGGATCTCTGGAAAGTGAGATCCAAAAACACACCTGCAATTACCACTTATCGCCATAGGTGCCGCCAAAGAGAACAATACGGAGATCTTTGAAATTGTAACTTTAAGGATGATAACTATCTAATCAATTTCTCCTCTCGACCAAATCCAGCATCTGGAGCTGACTCTAGCCATATGTCTATCAACCCACAACATATCGCTTTGTTTTCATTTCTGATTTTATTTTCCCCTTTTTTTCTCTGTTTTCATGGCACTGTCCACAAAACCATACACCCACTCTCTGCCCAACCTGGCAGCTGTGTACCTTGCCAGCACTAGTCACCAAAATCAGCAAAAACACGGCTGCCAAAAAGTGCCATCGATATCTGCTGCGGCTTTGAGCTACGTTAAGCTCTGTCACAGGTCACAGCTCAATGCCTCTCTTTGGTTTCTCTTCATGCCAGCTGGCCTGCCTGAAGCGTTTTACCCAGATACTTCATCAAAGTACGGTGTGGTAATTAGACAGGGCAACACCAAGCCACGCCACAGGTGCCTATTTATTAGGTTGATTATCAAGTGTCCCATAGCAACAGCCACTGAATAGGCTTGGGTATCCTTTGCTGTTTGGCATACATGACTCTGTGCTCTTTCGGCAAGACATATTTTAGCATATTCCTGCCATTTGAAGGGGTCAGTTCATTCATTTCTCTGCACCAGCATAACACTTCTGCAGCAATCCACATCTTGCCTGGCTCATTGTTGTGCTTGGGACAGCTCTAGAGAGGCCATGGATTAATCAGACTGTGGAGAGCACATTGATCTTCAGTCCAATCCATCACATATTGGCTTCCGCTCAATGGAGGGGGAGAAGTGCAGCATTGAAATCAATCCCATAAGGTCAGGGGTTCCAGTTTGGGAAACAGGTTATAATTGAGGTGACTGTGTTACATACGAGCATCATACAGTATGCTCTTGATTGAGTATGGCATGCATTTGACAGTTCAACTTGATTACAGGAAAGAGGCCTTTGACAAAAAATTATGGTTTTAATTTCTAATACTTGATGTGTATAACATTTCTGAAATGTAAATATTTACAATAAAACATACTTAAAAGCAGGGGGGAACTATTTGTTCTAGTTTGACAAGTAGTTACAAACCTTCCCTTCCTCCCATTAAAAAAAGAATATAGCCACAAATCACCATTTGAATAGTTTTATTTATTTTAATCCAACTTCAACTTTTTAGGAGCAGTCCACCTTATATTCTTTTTTATTTGTTTCCTCCACAGTTTGAGATATAATGGGTTTTATTTGATGAGCTGAACTAGACTGATTTATTGCATCGGAAAACAACCCTACTGTGACTCTGCTAGAAAATATACACAGAAGTAATGGAGGGTATTACTAATTATTTTGCTGACTGATCTTAAGATTGACCGCACACAATCTTGCTGATTCCACTGGCGACTGAATGTTTATTGGTAAGAACAGCAGCTCACGATGATGCGCGTGTGCATCCCGCTGCAAACACACGTTTGAATATTGATGATCTCCACCAAAGATGAAGAGTCAGGCGCGCAGAATAGAGAATGATGTCCATTCTGTGCATGATTTGCTGAGTGACAACATCAGGTTTAACATGGGTAGTGACACTGATTACCTTTCTATGTGAAACACCAGCTGTAGCAACTAGCAGTTTGTTTCAATTCTATATAGTGGTACATTGTTGGCACAGAGACAGGCTGTGTAAATATATAAGACCCAAAGCATCAGAATGGTAATAGATGCACTTGTAAATGCATTAACATATTAATGAGAAACTCTTTTGGGACAGAAACATGCACACATATATGTGAATTTTGTTCAGAGTTTGATGATTGCAAAGCTGTTTGGTGAAATGTGGATGAAACAGCCCACATTCTCCAGAGAACTCTCCTTATTTGTTTCCTGTCACAGGTGAGTTATTTAGTCAAGCATCCTTATCTTAGAATTAAGCCCCATGGCAACAACCATAATGATGTGCTCCACCATAATCACCCGCAACAGTTCTTCGTGGTACACAGCATCAAATAAACATCAAATCCTTAACTTGATTTTCAGTCTTGGATATGTATAATTTATGCAAATCAGTATCTGAAAACATGTGGGTGAATGTGTTTTGTTCCATTTTCTTATACTATATCTAAAGAATGACACAACATTTTGGGGGAAATGAGAAAACAACAATGCAGGTCTTTGCTTTTGGTTAAAGCTTTGGTTAAAGGATGATGCTTCATTTTGCTGTCTGACTCACAGCACTGTTACATAGCAGAGAGAGGAGGAGGAGGAGGAGGAGGAGAAGGAGGAGAAAGGCTCGTCTCATCAGAGCTTGACACGAACTGCCCTCCTGAAAGGCTCTGATGTGACTGACACCTCTCTCCTCTCTGCCACTCCAATTAGCTTGGTGACAGGTGCATGTGGAGAAATGAGACAATCAATTACCATCCCCTCTCTTCTCCCTCTGTCCTCTCATCATCATCTTCCCTGTGTCTTTATCACACTCTGTCCCTCTCCTCTTCCATTCTATTACTCTTAATTTATCGTCTTTTCACCCCCAATTTCCAATTCATACCTTGTCTGGCTTCTCATTGTCTCCTCAAAACATATCCTTTCTCTCTCTCTCTCTCTCTCTCTCTCTCTCTCTCTACTTATCCCTCTGTTTCACTGCAGCATGCCTACAGTCAGGGTGACGGGGACAGAAAAAGAGGGAGCATGTCATTCAGACTGTGAGGCGTCCTCCTGCTTTCCACTCAGACACACCAAGCACAATCACTGCCAGGCATACTCTACTACTATAGGTAGCACTAAGCCCCAACAAAGTCACAATAAATGCTGCACAGTCCTCTGTAGGGTCCTGCTGACAATAGCTTTGTCGCATTACGGAGGCAAACTGGATACATTCCTTGGTCCATTTATTTGTCAGACACTAGAGTCAAATGTATCTGGAAACTCAAAAGGTACCCTGGGTTATTTAAAACACTGATGTCACTGCAGGTTTCAGGGTGGGTCTTCTTGACTGGATGTTTAATGGTGGAAGTTTGCCACCTGCTGGTAATGCTCATTACCTTCTCTGGTGTCCTTGATCAAACCTCTCTGATGATTCCTCCTTGATTTCCTGACATTTAGTGCTGCCAAACATCCGCATTCTGTTAAGGCCAAAGGGAAATTCTTGATATCGGACCAAGAGGATCAAATTAAAAGGCTCCAAAATGTCCAAATATCCAACCCTGTTTTCAATTTTGAAATGGCTTCAGGCAAAAACATGCTCAACATCTCCTATGTCATTGAATTTTGGTTACTTACAAACAGACCATCTTTCAAATACCCAAAGCTCAAGCCCTGTATCCATTAACAATACACTGAATCTCTGCCAGCTGTAATGCAACAAGCAGTCACTCACATTACTGTCTGTCTACGTAAATGCTCCTGGACATTATTGAATAGCTAGTCATTCACTTACACAGTATAGTCAATGAAAAACAATGAACTAAAAACAAGGACTGATGCACCTTAGCTCACAGGGAAATTTCTGAAACCATATTAAAGACTTAAAGGCAATTTTTAAATCAACTGTTTTTTAACCATAACTCGTTTTGGGCGCAGTAGGCAGCTGTTTTCAGTAGAAAAGCTCTGATGAACCCACTGTACACCAACTGCCAAGCACCAAACTGCAAGGTCAGTCAGGCAAAAAGGCTAAAAAACAGATAAAGCTAAAATGAATATTGGACTAACATTTGCCAAGTGGACAGAATCATGAGTCCAAATGAATGAAAATGAAGGCAACGGTTTGCCAACATGGTTGCCGCAATGTGTGTAGTTGTGTGTTCAGATTTCTCCCAAGTGGCTGAAAAATCACTTTTTACAGGTTTAAATAATAAGCCTTTAGTCAAGTAAGATAATTATGTAGTTATTTTTAGCTAAATTAATTAGGACCTATGACACCCTGTAAAAAGTGATTAGGAGAGATTAAAGGAGAGATAACAGAGAGTTAAATAACATAAAATCATGTCGCTGTAACACTGTACAATCGTATCACCTCATCAGCAGGGAATATAACAAGCACACCATGAGATACTGACATCTGAAAATTGTATACTATCTGATACAGGTAAGGACAAGAGGTTACAGATATAGTGTGACCAGTGGACCGTTTAGGGTTTAAATATACTGATTTATATCACTGATTATGTTCAGTGATCAAATTCAAGCAGTAAAAGATAAGTGGGGTGAGTACCCTACAGTTATGATCTGACAACTTGGTTATTTAAAGTTTATAGATTAATAGCATAAGTGAACGTTTCTTTGTCACTTTGATAAAATGGAGTCATTTTAACAATAGGGTGAGTAAAAATTCAAGGATAGGTGTCCTTGATCTTTCTCATCATGTTTTAAGTGATAAAATGGTCTTCAGTCATTTCTCCATTAATGAAACCGTCATTCAGTAAGCGCTGAATGACAATTTACTGAGTTACCGACCATGTAGCAGCCTGTCAATGTAGTCATTTTATATCTTTTCATGAGATTCACATAAGGAATCGGGTGCGCATAAAAGTTTAAAGAAAAATAAGACAGGTAAGGTTTTTCTTTTTGAATGTGTCATGGCATCATTTATTTATTAAAGTAATGCATAACCTTTCAACTTGATCATTGTACATATGATGAACTTCATGACATTATTAGAATATCAGGCAGTCAGATCAGCATTGCCAACAGCAGCAGAAAGAAGCAGCATTTCTGTCAGGAACTGATACTGAAAGAGCATGAGCGCTCCTTGTAACAGAGAGGGGAACGGGGCAAGATACCCAAATGCAGATGAGGAAGCATGACATACAGAGTGTGGGAGAGGATAAATAAGCACGAAAAAAGCCACTGGGATGAGAGGAAAAGGAGAAGGATGACACCCATGAAGCGTTACAGGGAAAAGAAGGGGGAGAGTCACACGCAAAGGAAAAGAGACAAGAGGCAAAATACCCCTCACAGCGAGAGGAGGAGGAGGAGGAGGAGGAGGAAGGAGACGGCACGAAAATGTAACAGGACCAGATCAGAGCCTTCTGACTCTTCATTCTAGTTAACACCACACCTAGAATTTATGTGAAATTCCAGACGTTAACACAATTCAAGAGTTGTAACACAATGGGATCTATCCATCACCAGTGCAACTCTGGCCTCTATCAGTCTGAATATATTCCTGCCATTTCATAAGGGTACGCTAGGCTAGCGTGCTTGTATGCTAGCGTGCACCCAACACTCAAACTAACCCTGTATGACTGAAGCAGGAAAAGCAGCCAAAAAGTTAACACCATGGCCAAAAGCATGCAAGCAATGTGGGAAACACTTAAAAAAAGAAAAGAAAATAAATACATCTTGGGATAAAAAAAATCTTAATACATTATCTTAAAATTTTCCTTTTCTTGTTTTGTGTTTCATATATATATTCTTAACACACATCTTTGTACATTTTGGTATAAGTTCTCTTTCTTGCAGGGAGGTCTGGGGAAAATGGGTGTTAGATGGTTGAGGGGTGAGGTTTTGGGGGCAATCCCACTTCCCTGATTGCCTTGTGCTGATGAAAGGGGGGCGCAGCATCACAAAGATGACTCCACCCTTTCAAACGTTTCTGCTCACACTAAGTCTCTCATTCTCTGTGGCAAACGTGGGCGATGGCGATGGAAAAAAGGGGCTCAGCAGTGAGAGGACAAGCTTATAAGATGTCCAGAAAGTCCAGGACACAAGAAGTAGGAACAGACTACAAGTCGGTACTTCCTCTTTGGGACCAGAGCCAAAGGCTGCGGTGCAGACTTCCACTATCTCTTATCTGGGGGGAAAAATGAGGAGTAGGATCAAAAAAAGAGCAGATGCAGGAAGTGATTTATATATTAAGATCTAGCAATTCATATGTTGACACTGAGCATGAATTGAGATACCTTTGTTTCCATCCGTGTCTGCTGCTGACCTCTCTGGCCTTTGGCGTATTAGATTATTGTACTTGGCCTCAACCTCCTGCAAGAGAAACAATTCACGGTCAGATCAGGCAATATAAGTGTGTAAAAGTCACACTGTTTTTATAGGAATGTGTGTTGGTGAGCTTAGTGACTGTTAGATACCTTCAGGTAGTTGAGGTTGACCTGAAGGTTTCTAAGGTGAGACAAGACCTGTCTGCTAAAAGAGGAGAGGCTGCCGGCCTGTGACGTTGAAGAAAACCTCAAGTTGATGCCAGAGTCGGCAGCACAGCCTTGTGAGGTTCTCAGCTGCTTCCCTGTGGTTGATGCCAAGATGTCATCATCTGTGCTACTCTCCCCTGGGCCACCGTAAGCCTCCAGGACTAAATACCCTGCTGAGAGATTTAAGAAGAAGCCTTTTAGGACTACTGCTGTGGAAACATGGAAAAATGTATAATGAAAAATCAATTGTTCAAACTGTCAGGCTCACCATAATCTTCAGGAGAATCGAAGAAGCCCGTGTCCCCAGAGCCCAGGTCCTGAGTCGGGTCCTCTGTCTGGGAGCCATTGTGGGCCATCACCCGTGCGCGGCTGTCTACAGGGGTCCGCAGAGAGGTGGTCCTGAGGAGACGTGCCCCCGTGGAGCGTTTGGTTTGCTCTACAGCCTCCTGGGACATCAGCTGGGTCACCAACACCTGCTTTAATGCTGCCACTGACGGACAGCAGAGGACAAGGGTTTATGATCGTTTTATATTTACACACAATATCTGTGTACAGATGATTCATTTGCTGCATATGTAGCACTTTAGATTTTGAGTCATCGGTGTGCTTACATGTTTTCAATGCTTCGTCTGCTCTGGAAGGAAACATGTTAAACGAGTCTCCTTCTTTGCCATCTTCAGCCACTTGGTAAGGAGGCTCTGGGTCCACAAAACCTTCCTCCTCCTCCTCCTCTTCCTCTGCCTTTACTCCCTCAAAGGGATTATTACCTTGTAGAGAACTCTGCGTCACAATTCTAGGGGCTGGACTGCTCTCTTTATCTGAGGGGGTATAATTAGAGAAGGATTTTCTACACAGTTGACCAGGGTAGAATATTTAAAGTAACACAGAGGGAAAACCTGTTTCTTCAGCTACCTGTGGACTGGGTGCTGCCGGTGGATGTGCGGTCTGGGTCTCGACTCAGCCTGGAAACACCTGCCGTAATGATCTCCACGCTGTCTCTCTCCCCACTGGCACACAAGCAACATCTTATGTTAGTAACAAGCTCAAACCCTGAGAACCAAATAGAAAAATGGTTGAACAACGTACTCAGTCTGAGGTAATGGTATGACGCTGTGAGGTTTGACTTTCATGGCATCAGCTCTCTGGGTGATTAGACGCTGCCACCTTGTGCAAAGGAGGGGGGGAAATTATTATTTAATTATTATTATGTTATTAGCACATTTAACAACTGGAGCAATACAAATTGAATTAATCAATCAAAAGGTATGTGGTCTTACGTTCTCTGATCTGAAACTGTGGGCGCCATCAACTCATAGATCTGGGCTCCGTTTTCTGACATGGATAGGACGAAGAAGGACTTGTTGTCTGGCGGGAGAGAGTGTGGACAGAAGGTTCAGGGTGAGATTAATCACAATTTTGTGCATTAAGCCAGGACTTCCCGATACCTTCCTCTGGGTTGTATGCCTGGATGTCGTATAGGAAGGGGTTCGTTCGTTTTGATGATTTGCCCTGATCCTGACTTATGAAGTTAATGTTCCGCCATTTTTGTGAAATGCAAAACCGAAAAGAGATTGGGTGGTAACTGACCTGTGGCCACAGAGCGCACCAGCACAGTATTGAGTTTGATGATGGGGCTGAAGATATGTTTGGTATCTGCGGTGCCTGCCAGGTTTTTACTGTGACACTTTAGGATCAGACGCTCATCTTGCTTCTGTAGCAAAACCAGGATGTCCTGCAGGAGGAGTGTGTACAACTCTGAAAGGCGACACAGGGGACACTTATATTTAGTTTTGGGAAGCAATGTCAAAGTTTCAATCAAACTGCAATAATGTGCTGATTACAAACCAATAGTCTTGTCTTTGTTCACTTTCCATGACAGTGGTCCCTCGTGCACCATGGTTCTCTTGGTTAAATCCAAATTCTGAAGGAGGTAGAACGGGAAAATTATTTGAAAGCTTATAAGTACTTTCCACACCTACCTTTCTACTGAGAAGATATTTCAAGCAGAGTATGTGGGTGTACAACAAGTGAGTGTGCTTTAACTGACGCTAAATGGAGTTGTGTAGATAACTCACCTTTAGCTCCAGGATCATGGGGTTGTCTGTCTGCTTTAGAGAGGAGAGGTCCAATCTTCTCTGATAGTCCTCCAACCTCTAGAGGAAGGATGGAGAGAGAAATGGAAACAGAGGAAAGGGGATAAGTAAGCTCCTTTTTTTAAAAAAGGAAGCCACTGCCTGGGGAGCAAAGAAGGTAGTGAAAAAATAAATTGTGGTAGCGCAGGAAAAAGGAAGGACTTGGGATGAGACTGAAGGGGAGGAAGAGAAAAGTCGACGGGATGGCATGAATTGGAAAGGAGATTTAAAAAAACATCCTACCTGCTTGTCCTCAGATTCCTTCACAGCCTGGTTGACGTGATTGAGGATCTTTCTGCAGCAGTCTGCTGCCTGCTTCACTTTGTCCTTCTCCACTGCGTTGTCTGAAAGATATGACGACATCAAATAAGAAGTAAGGCCTCCTTAATTCTGCGGGGGGCTGTCCGGCAAATTGATATTTCCTCTATCCATTAATACACAATCATTCTCAAAAATTATGATAAAGCAGGGGGGCATTATCATCCCGTAATAGCTGGTTATACTTGATCGTTAGTGCATTCTCTGTGTGAGAGCCAAACCCCAGCCAAGACTAAAATGATGGACCAAATAATGGTTGTGACATTTCCCAAAATGTGCACTGCCGCTCCAGGACCATTAAAATGCTAATCTCTCCATTTGTCTCTGTAATTCACTAATGGCTGGTATGTTGCCATACAGAACCTTGCTTGAGACTTCATTTGGTCCATTTTTATCCACTTTCATCTTTCTCAAGAGTTCCATCTTTATCTATTGTATTATATTACATTTGGAATAAAAAAAAAATGCAAACTAGGTATTCCTGTATTCCTCATTTCCATGGTTACTTGCAACATGAGTACATTTGTCTCCATATTGAATTAGTTGCCTCATAGGATCAAATTGATTTGAGGCTCACAGGAGAGACAAGAGAGCTGGATACGATAATTGAACTCTTCTCATGGATGTCACATGCAGGGGTGTTGCAGCAGTGCAGTTGAACTAAAAGCAAGAATTCATTTCTAGTCAAGTCAGGAGAGTCTAAAAGGCTATGCAATGGTGGAGAGAATAAGTACAATATTGGTTTGAAACTGTCATTTTTAAAAGTAGATCACAATTTCTCTCCCTGTGACAGAGTCAGTGATTGACGAAGTATTCGTGACTGAGTGGAAGAGACTTTGAAGTGTCTGAATAAGACTGCAGGATGGCATCAGTTTTTGTACCTGCAGGAACTGTAAGTGGTTTGTATGAATGCACAAATCTGTTCTGTGGCTCCTCCTGCAGGCATGTTGACATCATTAGGCTTCATGTGTGTCCACAGCCAAAACAAGTGGCTGGCAGGTGCCTTATTGTATGCTTTAATCACATTGAGTCTCTTGCCTCTATATATACTACTATACTATATTATAAAGCTGTAGCAATTAGTCCAACGCAAGAAAATTAATCTAATAATTTTGATTGAACTATAAAGCAATTTTTTTAAAGCAGAAATGCCAAAAATGTACTGCTTTCCCACTCTTCTGTGGGACATCTGGACATTGGACTCACTTGTGATGGGAATTTTCATTTTATAGAACAAACAATTAATCAGGAAAATAATCGGTAGACTAATCAAAAATGATTGACATTAATTGCAGCTATTCTATTATCATTCAATATGACTAATATCTACTTGCCACATTTTTTGTTTATTTAAATATCTTGTTTTGAATCATTATTACATCCAAGACCATGCACACAGTTAGTATGTAGAGTAATTTGTGCACTACAATAACCAATGTGCAACATGCACAAATCCCTGTAAACTGTTGTGAAGGTACTCTGATTGGTAAGGCAACATTAAAGCACCTGTGTACTTGGCAATGTTCTCTAGTAGCAGGGGGTACTTGGTGAGCCGCTGCATCTCTACGGGAATGATGTCCTTAAGCTGCAGTCGGCGACACAGTCTGTTACTCTCTGCCTCCTGCAAAGCATAAGAAAGATTATACAGGAGGGGTGAACTTAAGCTGTCGCCAAACAGCAATTTTCTTCTATTTTTTAAGATTATTTTTTTGGGCATTTTTAGGCCTTTATTGACAGGACAGCTGAAGAAATGAAAGGGGAGAGAGAGGGGGAATGACATGCAGCAAAGGGCCGCAGGATGGAGTCGAACCTGGGCCCGCTGCGTCGAGGAGTAATCCTCTATATATGAGCTATCCGGGCGCCCCAAACAGCCATCTTTTAACAAGACTTGTTAAAAGATTAATACTTAGTATTAATGGTGACTGAGCAACACTAAATGTACCTTATGTTTTTACCCAGATAAGTGACATTTCAGCTACATTTTTTGAACATATACACACATACACACACACATATACATATATATATATATATATATGGCTTGTTTAACTTCTCTGTACGACATATTCTGAGCATTCATTCAGTATAGTAGCTAATTAGACATTTCAAAGATTAAACCAATTTATAAAGCATAATGTCAGTACCTGGACAAACGATGTAAACCGCGAGTCTTTCTTCTGCTTGGTCTTTATGATCTCCAGAGCAAAAGGCTGGTTGCTGCAGAAAGTCCCCACCGCCTTCTTGATCTTCTCCTCCTCTCCACCACTGAACTGTAACCACCCAACCCAGGACAGGACAGGACAGGGCAGAGACGGACAGAGATGGTGATCAGTCACTCAGTCGATCTGGGTCAGGGGTAGTTGCCATGGAAATGTCTAGTATTTAACCACTACAGTGAGCAGCAACTCCCAGAAGGGGGCCAGGCTTAATAGACCTCGTAGGTGAGACAGCTTAAGTTTAAATGTAGACTACATCAATGCTCAGACCCTCAGGGGACCGTTTACCGTATTTATCCCCCATAGAGATATTTTAGACAAGGCTGCCAGCTGATATGCAGCTAACTCGCATCTATCATCGGTATCATGTATCACACATGATACCGAGATGTCAGCCAAATCTAGGGCATTGTCTGACATAACCATTTACTGAGAAACAGGCTTCCATTTCACTCGCTTGCTTCCACTGTGATAACATTTATTGGCAGAGTTTGTACTTTTGTGCCATGTCTAAGGTTTTGTCTTTCAGGATTTAATGTTAACCCCTTCTCTCTCATATTAAAACTAAATAACCATTTTCCTGTACATATGACATTTCAAAACTAACAGAATTGAGGCCGAAGAAAGCAATTTCATGCCAACATCAACATTTTTATTTCTCGCTATAAAGCAATTTCCGGCAACAGTTCAATTTCTTTGTGCACAATACGTTTTTTTCCTACCACATCAGTCATCTCGAAATTTATTCAATATAAGAAAATGTTTGAAAGAGGAAATACAATTTCAGCCTGAAAATTGTACTCACCCAGGAGAGCAAGTCATCTCCTATCTGATCAATTACTGAAGACTCATTTCTCTTCCGAACGGCTGCCATTTGCTCCAGTATTGAAACTGAAATTCAGAGAGGCACCAATGGACAGTCAGAGAGAAAGAGAGTGTGTGTGTGTGTGTGTTTAACATAACAAAGATGAAGAATAAAACATGAAAATGTGAGGGTACTGTGTGTACTGCTGTTGTAGTTAGTTTTACTTTAAACTTTAGTTTGATTATTTTCTTTTACTGTGTCTTAATGGTTCAATATCAGTCATGTGTAGATAAGAATTTATGTTGGATTATGATGTGTGTGTTTGTGTGTGTGTACCATGCAGCTGTAGAATCTCGTCCAGGTTGGTGAAGATGTTCTTGATGTCCGCCGGAGGCAGGATGGACTCTTTGGAGAGCTTCTGGTAGAAAACGTGGTCCAAAACTCTCAGCATCCTAACATGCGCACGCTCTGTATAAAACAGCTCTGCAGACACAATGCAAGATGTTAATTCAAGATGGCAGATCATTTGCACATCGCAACATGATGTACATTCGATAGCAACTTGGGTTGGATCCCAGCAGATGCTCTGCTGCTGCATATCTCTTTCTTCTCCCTTCTACTCACTATACTCTATTACACAACAGGACTTTTAAGCACACTGAGGGGGAACCTCTTATATTCTTTGAAAATAAATATGGCTTTAATGAAATATGTCATATGATGTGAAGCGGTAAGCCATGTCCTCACCATTGATGACTTCCTGTCTCTTGATTTCGTGAGACCTGAGACCCGCAAGGACCTCTCGTCCCACCAGCTGCTGCCAGTTTGGAGGGTCATGCTCAGAGTCCGTTCCCTGGTCGTCCTCACTCTGGACATCAGCTGCACCCAGTCCCTCAAGCCTAGGGCAAGACAGAAAGTTAGCTTTTCATCTGGTTACTAAGGTTTCAACACTGCATATCACCACTTTTGTTTAGATGAATTTAAGTTTGAAAATGATAAGGTTTCCTCACCTTCTTATGGCCTTTGGTGTTCCCTCATGGGCTCTACAAAAACGATTAACAGTAAAATCAAGGTAAAAATAAATATTCTCTATGTAAGGAAGCCAAAGTGTTACTGCAAATGTGTCTGTAAATGCACCTGTCGCTTTCTCTGTCATCCTCTTGCAGTTGGTCCAGGCTGTAAAGGTCAAAGGGAGAAGCAGGGTACGGCAACCCGTCAAGAGGATCGGACTGAAGGCCGTCACTCAGCCTGGAGGGGCCTGAGGTCGGAGTCCCACCTGATAACAAGTAACAAGTTAGAAATCGTCGCTTCATCTGTCTTTTTCTTCTATTGATGTGCTAAGTCCATTCGCTCAGTAGCTCACCCATATCAGTGTCTCGGCCAGTGTCTGAGCCATAGGTGGCGCTGTTTGGGGATGAGGTGTTGACAGACATGGAGTGTGTGAGTTCAGAGCCCTCGCTCGATTGGCTGCCTCTTAGACGAACAGCTTCCATGTGATCACTTGCCCCCAGCGTAGGCTGAGACAACTGTTTCTGCGGCCTGGGCCGACCATCCAAGGCTTTACCCACTGAGTACAGAGAAATGTGGAGTCAAAATTTGGAAAAGCTTAAGAAGAAGTGTCATAATTTCCTCTTAGTCAAAAGTTCTAACTCACCCGATGCTGCTTCAATGCGGCTGGGCCGACGTTGAGGTCCAAGGATACTGGGAAATCTGGGTTTCTTCACCTTCTCTTCTCCTTCCTTTTCTGTCTTGATGCTTTTCTGTATTTCATTAAAAACAAGGGGCGTGTCAGGGAGATGATAAAGGGAGAGGAAGAAGGATAAAGGCGCAAAAAGCAATGTTAAGTACCTTGATCTTGGGAAGAAAGTTGATCCTGACCCGTTTGGACTCCAGACTGCGAGGCTCCTTGACCCTCACACCAAGGTGCTTCATGTATGTATAAATGACATACTGCATTGTAGTGCTAAATGAAAACAAAAGGGACCACACTTGAGTTTACTTGCTCCATTTTGAATTCTAACCGACAAAACAACAGGATGCTACAATCTGAAGTGTCCATATTGCGACATGCACCATATGTCATACTAGTCCTTCTTGTGCATTTTCTACACAAACCATCTGGGGTGCGCTGCGACCATATGGCATTTCAAACAAGACTGTTTCAATCAGTCACACTTTTGAATTATTTAATATAAACACGCTGCATAAATTACATGTTTTCTTTAAGAGACTGCCCTAATGTTTAATTTGTAAACTGTGGGGGATGACAGCAATATGTTGTGTTATTTGCCGAAACTTCAAAGACTATACTTTAAAGGTTAAAAAAAAGTGATTACCACTGACAGATATCATTAAATAATATAATTCATTAAAAAGGAGTCACAAAGTAAAATAAAGCAATGAATATGTTATTTTATATTATTGTGGGACACATTACAGGCTGTAAATGCAATGACGACACAGATGGTTCGAGAGGCCATGAGAGCCCCTGAAGTCTTACATTTTATTAATCAATAAAGTTGGCTTACCATTTCTCTTCCTCTGTGGTCTGAGTAGTTAACCTAAAAAAAAGAAAAAGAAAAAAAGAGGTATTTGTAAATATTTGTGCATGCGCGCAGCATATGTTGTTATGAATGGCATGTGTGTCATGTAACTGTGTGTGCATGTGCTACTTACAGGATATCCTCTATCTTGGCGATGATGTTTTCAGCATATGACCGCTCTCGCTCCAGAGCGACACGGTCTCTGACTCTCTCTTGGTCCAGTCTGGTCAACTCTACTTCAGCCACCGTTAAGCCCATACTGCGCTTCTGCCTACATGTGCCAACATATCAAGTCATATACTGTGGTTGGGTTGATCATTTTTTATAATTATTTTTTTTCCCCATTTGCATGATGTGGGAACCAAATTCCCAAGTTCTGCAATTAATCAGAACCTACCACACCATGGTAAATAAAAATTCAGAGCTGACAAGTTTACCTGAAATCCTCAAGGTTCTTCTGGATGTCAGGGAGCAGAGAGTCCTGCAGTGTTTGAACGTGTTGTCTGTTTATTTCCTCAGGGATCAGTTCTGTCCGCCGCCGGTCTGGAAACACATGCACACACACTTGCATATAGTGTACGCCAATTCTCTGACAGGATTATGTCAAGTGCACACTTAATATGCACTGTTATGGTTAAGCAATACTTTCCAAACCATCAGAGCATTAGATTTCTTAACACCTTATTTGGGAGTGTGCATGGCTTACAGGGACTGTGTAATGAGGATGGCCAAATGGTTAAAGTGACACTTAAAATGACACTTTGCAGACAACCAAATGAAGCAAAAGCACAGCATGAAATACTTACCGAGATCAGTAGAGATGGATTCAGGAACTGCAACTTTCAAATTCTGTAAAAAAAAAAAAATTAAATAAAAGGTTTTACACTTGGACAACAAATTGGGGAAAAAAAGAAATGAGTAAATATACATATATACATATATATAAGTCCAGATAGTCAATGTCAATGTGAGGGCAGATCATAAATCAAAGCACTCATAATCACATGTCATAACCTATGAATGGTGTAAAAGTCAGTTAGCTATGAGTCAATTATTAGGCTTGTTCGAGATGAGCCAGGTCTGCGCAGAATCGATCACCGGTGATCGCCGCCCAATGCATGCCGGTTAGATTTGTGTCCGACTTGATCCCGACTTGCTCTGACGTCATGCACACGTGGGCAACGATAACCTCACAAGATCAAGGCGGCCACAGGTTTGAGACGCAGGCAGCACAGTTGCTTTTCACCGACTGCAAGACCCAGGCGGACTGAGGGCATGATGGGAAACGCCGGCCTCTCAGCTGATCGGTTCAGAATCGACTCAACGTTTCCTATAAACTTTTTATAGTTTTTGAATTGGAGGGATTTTAATTGCTATTTGTCTGATTTAAAGGCTTATTCTGTGAAGAACACCTGTTGTGTGGCTGATAGTTACGTTTAGAAGTCAGAGAGACTAAATCTGTTCAGATTACGGATCGTCTACAGTCTGATGTGTATTAACATCAGCACCAGATCGCAGGTAGAGTATTTTGACAGCTACTCTGTCTTTATAAAACAGCTGGAGACTGTGTACAAGCTGATATATGGGTCTGATAACATTTTATTTAAATCGGAATCAGACCTATCAGGATTTGAGTGTTTCTGTGACTTCCTGTTCAGCCTGAAGGCTGCTGGAAACGGCTGCAAACTGTCCGACTTTACCGTGGATTTTTGTCACCGCCCACGGCTGCTGCCGCCTGCTCTCGTCCACTTTACAGGCGAGGCGCAGCTCATCTCGAACGAGCCTATTTGCTCTAACCTGTAAATTTGACTGTCTTATGCGATGTGGTGTTAACTGTGAAAATGCTGAGTTTTTTTTCATCATGTGGATCATGTTTTGTCAAAAATCTCATCATTGGTGTTTCAGATTGGAGTTTGGGCTTTGGATTTAAAGACGACAACAACAACAACAACAACAACAACAGATGTCGGGGCTGTCCTTGGCGTTATTAGTGTCATTTTGACAATGTTGTCAAATGTTGTCATTTTTGTCAAAATGTCTGACTTGTGTTGCCCATATTTCACTGTGGGGAACTAAGGCCACGTCCACACGCAAATGATTCAACGCGCTACTTTATATTCCAGGCCTATAGGTGGCGCTGTGTCTGCTACAGAAATTCACCAAAAACGGAGAAGAGGCGGAGCATGCGCATAAAGCTTGCGTGCTGTATACAAACAGACAGTAGAAGAAGAAACCAAACTCAAGAAGACAACAAAAATGGCTAGTGCAAGGAAACCAGAAACTACACAAGCACGTAGTCTGCCATTGTTGTTGTTGTTGTTGTTATGAGACGTTGTCGCGGGATAAGAGGTCGAAGGCTAGAGGTCGAGGGGTGTGGCGATGACATCATCGATACGCAAGTATGTGGCTTCGCCGTCCAAACGAAGACCCAAACGCGGCGTTTTTAAATTTTTTCACCCTGGGACCAGGTTTCAAAAAAGTGCATCTTCAGGCAGTGCGTTTACAGGATTCGTTTGGACGATCGGCCAAAACGATGCACAACATGTGCGTTTGCGCTAAAAAGCGTTTCCGTGTGGATGGCCCCTAAAGCTGCACTTACTGCTCCACGGTCAACGAAGAAGGTGTGGAGGTCCATGAACACCCGTCTGGTCTCTTTGGAGTTGGTCTGCTTGTAGAAGTCAGCATAGAGGTAGCACAGCTAAGGACATGAGATAACAATTAAATAAAAACAAACAAACAACAACAACAGTGAGCTGTAATGTCTGCCAGGCTGCATGAAAACAGGAAATGAATACATAAAAGATTTCAACAAGGTGTGAAGGAAGAGGGTCATACCACAGGAGCAGGGTCAAACTGAGAGATGACATGGTGAAGGAAGGCTGCGAGGTGGGCCGGACGAGACTTGAGCTGCTCAATGCTGTTAAAGCTGTTACACTGGCCATTAGTCTGAAACAACATCAGTTCAACAGTTTGCACTCTTGTTCTCTTTTCTGACTTCACATGTGACATACGAATTTGAATAATATTATTTAGACCTTGCTTGCAAAAGAAAAGTTTATAAAATATGTTGAATATGACAGCTGTGTTTAGTATTATGACATAGATGTTAAGATATTGCCTTGTGGTAAATACCTGCTCCTGGTCTGAATCAAAATAGTCGTCCTCCGCTCCAATGATTTGCGAGACGAGGCGGAAGGAGGAGGGACTGCTGACTGTGGTAGGGGACAGAGAGTCCTGGGAAAAAAAAAAAATTGGTACATTGTGGAATTACTCTGTTGTTTTTCCTCCATCTGTACATTTACAGTATAACCCAACTGACTGGGGTTTACTTGCACTGACAGGGATATTAATCAACATGCAATATTTATCTATTAAAAACACTTTCAAAAACGCACTCCTCAAGTGTACACCAAGAAAGAGTACATTTCTAATGCAGAATTTGCACACAGCTAAAGAGTACAGTTACCAGGTCAGTGGCGTCCTCTGCCTCTGGAGAGTAGCAGGAGTTGAAGCTGTTCCTGGGTGTGCTCTTTGGGCTGGGGCAGGATAACTCTCTAGGGTACAGGCTCTCTGGAGATCCAGGCCCAAAGCCACGAGATATCTGGAGGTGGGATGGAACGCAACATTACATTCTCAATTAATCTCAATTTAACAAAAGAAAACTCCAAAGAACTCAACCGTTTCCAAATCATTTATTTAGTTAGTTATTATACATGACCAACAGTAATTTGAATGCAGAATCAATACATACATTTATCGTAGCCAAAGCTAAAGAGGGCTAAGACTGATTTACCTCCTAATTTAGCATTAATCTATTCAGCTACCTAGTATTGGAATGATGGTTTAATACAAAGTTCAGAGGGAAATTTAAATGATGTTGGTTAATAGCGCTGACAACTTACAGGAGTGCTGCTCCATGACAGGTCTGTTCTGTTGTCTCCCTTAAAGACGGACGCGTGCTCGGTCTCAAACATGCTACCATCATCTGCATCACCACCTGGAACAGCCTCCTACGGATTCACACAAGATTTGTTATAAATTATGAAGAACCTCATTACACAAGACGGTAATAATACTGTACATACATTTATGAGTATTTTATAGAGAGCAGCCTAATATGTTGCCATACATAACACAAGGTTCAGTGAGTGATGTACAGTATCTCACAAAAGTGAGTACACCCCTCACATTTTAGTAAATATTTCATTATATCTTGTTATGGGACAACACTGAAGAAATTACTTTTTAATTATTGGCATGGGGTACTTTCCATAAAATCATCTCTCAATGCAAATCAAACCAGCTATTAGGCTAACTGATAAATAAAACCATGCCAATCTCTAGGTATGGTGAAGGGGATGTGATGATGTGGGGCTATTTCAATTCCAAAGGCCAAGGGAACTTTATCAGGATGCATAGTATCCTGGATCCATGAAATAACTGGCCTTTAAAAATAAAAATCTGCCTGCCTCTATGGGAATTTAACATAGGGGTGTACTCACTTTTGTTGCCAGCGGTTTAGACATTAACGGCTGTATGTTGTGTTATTTTGAGGGGACAGCACATTTACACTGTTATACAAGCTGTACACTTAATACTTTACATTGTAGCAAAGTGTAATTTCTTCAGTGTTGTCCCATTAAAAGATATAATGAAATATTTACTAAAATGTGAGGGGTGTACTCACTTTTGTGAGACACTGTATATAAAATAAGCTGTAACACAGACACAAAAGAGTGGCTTCCCACAGAGAAAGCCAAATCCTCTGATAAGATTAGGATTATAATTTGTCTGGAACGATCCCTAAATGCTCAACAACATTACACTGCTCAGATGTTGCTGGTAGATCAGTGTCCCAAGATACCCTATTCTGTATGCAAGTAGTACATAGAGGGAGTTAAGACCGTTTTATGGTAGTGCATAAACTCCACGCCGTAGCTACGCCGTTGCTCCTACGGCCTCGTGACCCTTTCGGAGTTCTGCGTCGAGGTTGAACGTGTTTCTTTGCATCGCGGTGCATTTCACCGCCAGAACGCTAGGAGGGGGTGTGGTTTCCGGAGGGTCAATCGCAAAACTCTTTGTTTACTTGTGCTGTGTGTGTGTGGAGTGGGTGATAGAGCGAGGGAGAAAGTGAGAGAGTGACGGCAATTGTCTTCGGAGCAAGTTGTGACTCTAGAGGCATAGTGAGAGAAACAAAGTGTCTCCCCTGTGTTTTCTGACCACGGTGGGAAATATGTAGCAGGAAAAGTTAACCCTCTCCTTGATTTCATGTTGTTTGGTGAAGGAGAACCAGGAAATGAGTCGGGGGGATTGCAATGCTACCAAGCCACGGCCGAGCGACATGCATCGCCGCGACGTGTAGTTAAACTTTTCGAGAGGTACACGTCAGGCTATGGCGTAGGGTCCGGCGTTGATGCAGAGTGATCTGCGGGGCTCTGTGGGGGCACGCAGTTGATTCTACGCACGACCATAAAACGGCCATTAGTTAATGCCTAGTTCACACTACACAACTTTAGCCCTGATTTTCCACTAAGCATCAGTTTTTGGAGCTCCCCAAGAAAAGCCCCAGATCAGAGGAAAATCTGTGCATCGTGTTGCATCTGCAACAAGGAGCAAAGTTGTTGAGATAACAGGCTATAAATAGTAAAGATGTGTGTTTTTTGAGACAAAAAGCAGTTTGGAGACCAGACATGCACATCAGGGATTCCTCCTGGTGAAAGGTCATGTAGTGTTTGATCCCCCTGTCGCCGGTCAGTCATGTAGTGTGAATACCACAATGACTTCAAGACTCCCAATTACAAGACAGAAAGTTGTGTAGTGTGAACAGCACAGCGATTGGATGACTTTGAAAGTCATGTTGTGTAAACTTGACTTTACCTGTGTTGCCCCAGTGGCCTTGAAGAGCTGACCCTGCAGCTGAGGAATGTGTTTCTTAGCTTCCTGGATGTCTTTCAGTAGTTTGGGGGAGGGGTTCCTGCTGTACTCCTCCTTCATGGCCTTTAGAGCAAGAGGGGTGAAATCAAAACAAGCAATCAGGACCAGTAGTATCCCCTTATTTGTACACAATCAGCCTAGTGAAATATGTCATGTTGACTCTGGTCTGAAGTGTGGGATGTTTAGAAAAATAGTGTCTCAATTCACTGCATGAAAAACAGAAGTCTTATCAAGTGTACACATACTAGCTGCCTCCTACCAAAAACAATGTTCTATTGGAAGATGGATGAGAGCTGATCCTTTCACTTTCAACACAGATAATGAGAAAACATTCCTATATATACACATAACTGTGCAATAAAGGGGGGGGGGGGGAAATCACCTTACTATTGCAGACACCTACCAAGGAAAACAGTGTTAGAATAGAGAGAAGACAATAAGTGGCAGTGATTGTTATGCTAACCTGCAGCTCCTGCTGCTCTTTTGAGAGCATCTTTTGCAACATGTCAACCCTCTGGTTGCAGACACTGCTATTCTCATCCTGTGGGGGGGGGGGGGGGGGAAGAAAAGGAACTGTGCATTAGACTACAGATGAGAAGCATTCAAGCAAATATTAGATATAGATAATCCAGATGCATTTAACAAATATTTAAGCATACAGAAAATGTGTGAAAAAGAATGGGATATAGAGAAGCCACTGTAAAACGGAGAGCACATTTAGAAGGAAGAGAAAGACATAGATAAGCCAGTTACAAACCCTGAAGATGATGTGGAGGTAAGAAATAGAGAGAGGTCAACAGAAGTAATTGATGTCTTTCGTACCCATGATGGTTGAGTGGAGGAGAGGCGGTCCAGAGGACTGTAGGGGCGTTCTGCTGCTGGGGAATTTGGAGAGGAAATGCTAACGCCCAACATTTCAGACTCCGCTTCAGACAAAGGGATCTGGGCGAGCCCTGGAGGACGCCCCAACACTGTGAGGGCCACATAGGAGCCCGCTATAATGTATAAATCAAAGAAAAGTGTCAGTTTTAATTAAAGGTATTATTTTTTTTTTTTAAATGTGGCTTTTGCTAGAACACAGACAGAAGAACTTACATTTGATAAGCTTCACCACCTCAATGTGATTAGAATGTGTAACAAGGGTCCCGTTAACCTGGAAGACAGCAACGGTACTATGTTGAGAATTAAAAAAACAAATACTGAGTCCAAAACCTCTCTTCCTATGTCCAGCTTTACAATGTGACATCTCATTCAATTACCAGATGCAGCATAAAGACAGTAGAGCTACTGACTGACCAGAAGGTGGCAGCCTACAGCCTCTGTATTGGCCTTGCAAAAGAAAACAGTGACGTTAGCAGTTTCAAAACATGGAGGCAGATGAACACTATACCTTGATGATCCGGTCTCCTGTCTGAACACCTGCCCGCATAGCAGCCCCATCTGGTAAACACACAGGAAAAAGAGCGTTACAGCAACAGAAGAGGTGAACAAATGGAAATAGAACAAATGGAAGAATGAAATGGATGGAGGGGAAATAGAAGGGAAAGCACATAAGACGTACTGCTTCATGGTCTGCACAATTAATACACCATAAAGCCTTGACAGACCAAGTGCTGCAAAGTGACTATTTAAGTGCTATTTTGAAAGGCCATAACAGTGGTTATATTACGAGAAGGACCTGTTTCACAGCTCCACCCAAAACAAAGGGATTTAGGCATGAGACAGGTTATTATGAGATCCAAGTCTGACTCTACAGTCAGCAGCATACAGCTGAAGTATTTCGTGGACCAAATACAGTTTTTTTTTTTTTTTTTTTTTAAAGATTATTTTTTGGGCATTTTTAGGCGTTTATTTTCACAGGACAGACAAAGACATGAAAGAGAGAAGGGGAATGACATGCAGCAAAGGACCACAGGTCGGAGTCGAACCCGCGGCCGCTGCGCCAAGGAGCAAACCTCCATATACGTGTGCCTGCTCTACCAACTGAGCCAACCCGGCCGACCAAATACAGTTTTACTAATATACTACTTATGTGCATTTTGGGTTTTCAGTTTAGTATGGAAAGTTTAACTGGCGTCACTCAACCAAGGACATAATCTTGTCTGATCAGTTGGAATGAAAGTAGAAGGCCAAGCATGGCTAATAACTTGCGACTACATTACTTGTCTATATGAACTGGAAAAGCTGCAGCAAGACACTACAGATACATGTTGTTTGCGTCTCAGTTCACAATGACAAGAAAAATAAGTTGTATGAATTATTCAGATGAAACAAAGTAGATTGCTCTTTGTGTTAAGTCAGTGACTGAAGCACAAATGGGGAGCCATACAGGAATGGTTAAACACTGCCAAGCACTGATGGCTCGATCAGTTCCTTCCTCTTCTGCCTCATTCCCTACTGTGCAGACCGTGTAATGTTTTTGTGACCTGATAACAGCCCACATCATCCTCTACAGACAGCAAACGGCTGCCGGGGACCACATAAGTATTCTGTCAAAGTCCCCTCTTTATTAAAAGACAACATGATAAAGCAGAAGCTGCAGCTACTGTGGAACTACTGAGGAGGAAATATACAGTCAATGGCTTCACTTCTCTAAGTAAGTGCCAGAGTGCTGGTGGTGGTTGCTGAGCCCCAAATTACCCCTCACATCTGTGAGTTCAGAGCAAACTACCATGACAGTTTGATGTCAGTGCATTAAAAAAGTAGCCCACATCTCTATTGCAATTGCTAAGACCAGAAGTAGTCATTGTAACGAAAAAAAAATGTCTTTGTCCTTTGAAGTTTGACGCTCCACCTTACCTTCTTTGACAAGCTGCACAAACACTGGGTTGTCACCACTGACAGTAAGCCCAAAGCCATTTTCATCTTTCTGGATGATTACACATCGCTGGACCAGACCTGCAAGTGAGACAGAAAGACATAACAGTGTTTTCAAGAGGAACGGAAAGTCACTAAAGGAACTGTACTTAACTCACTGGAGCCAGTGCACCGAATAAAACTAAACAGCACTGTTGTACTACATTCTAAGCAGATATTTTGTATAAGCTGAAACATTTATTGTGAAGGGATTCAACTCAGTGATAATAATCACACGTTGCAGTTATCTATTAACAGTACTTTTAAAAAAATGTTCCTGGTATATGCTGGACAAGTGGTTTTCACTCAAGATAAGGGAATAGATCCCTCATTTAAAACATAGACTTTAGAAAATGTGAACCTATCTTAAAACAATACTTGCATGCTCGTAAAAATAATTATTGATCTTTGTATTTGTTCCTGCGGTGCGTACTGACGAAGAGATTTTACCATCCATCGCTTACACTTACACTAAAACAGCTTTAGAAAGGGATCTCTTTGTAGCCAGTATGGACAAGAGGAACAATTACAGCGACCAATGATGCTTTTATTATACAGTGCATATGGCGTGCGAGTATTGCTTTAAGACACAGTTGAAAAAATGTGAAACCATCCTTGAACATTTCAACACATAACCCATCTCCAGTGGTCTAGAGTCCCTTTCACACAGCCTGTTAAAGGCAGGACTGTTGCGCCTTTAAGATGCCTCGCCGCCTGTGTCAAAGTTTCGAAGACGAAATGGGGGAACAGAGTTGTTGCGCCTAGCCGGCAGAGGAGGTTGGCACAGAGCCGGAACTAGAGGTGCAACGATGAATCGATTAGTTGTCAACTATTAAATTAATCGCCAACTATTTTGATAATCGATTAATCGTTTGAGTAATTTTTTTATTAAAAAGAATAAGATTTCTCTGATTCCAGCTTGTTAAATGTGAATATCTTCTAGTTTCTTCTGTCCTTTGTGACAGGAAACTGAATATCTTTGAGTTTTGGACAAAACAAGACATTTGAGGACGTCATGTTAGGCTTTGGGAAACACTGATCCATATTTTTCACCATGTTTTGACATTTTTATAGATCAAACAACTAATCGATTAATCAAGAAAATAATCGACAGATTAATCGACTATGAAAATAATCGTTAGGTGCAGCCCTAGCCGGAACAGAGCCGTACCAACATCTGTGTGTAGGTGACAGTCGGTAGGGCGGGACTTCATGGATTACCATGCACGAGTCAACCCTCAAATAATGACAAAGCTGGCCAAAGTTTTTAATAACTTGCAGAAACATTACATGCGATAGTTAGTCTTCTTTTCTACTTCCTCTCTTTCTAAAACACATACACAAACACATATATGCGGGCGCTGCAGCGCCTTGGCGGTTTCTGTCCTTCTCTCTACAGACTATTATGCTACTATAATGCATAAAGTTGCCGGTTTCTGGGTCGGGGCGGGTTCGCATGGTAATTAACGTTGCGAATCGACTCTTACACACTAGACGCCGACGCTGTTGTGTTACAAGTCACGCCTCTTTTGCTTCCGGAATGCCGGCATGCTATGTGAAATCACACCCTGGGGCGGCATTATGCTGGCTTTGGTTGGTACTGTGTCAATAAACAAAGCCGGCATAATGGCAGACCTTCATTGCGCCGCTATTGCGGAATCTCTGTGTGAAAGGGGCTTAGGACTCTGTTGTCAGGATAACATGACAACATCCCATAATGTGAGCATGTACATTAAAGAAAGCTTGTTGTTTTGCTTGCTGGCCAGTAATGTTGGTTTTATGTATATTAGACATATTCATTTGGTGACAAGACACCAAAAATAGAAGAAAAAAATCCTCTTAAATACAAAAACACTAACAATGATGGTCCTTCTGTGTGAAGTGATGTTTGGAACGCCACAGACATTTTTGGTTGTAGTCTCACAAGCCAGAAGAAGGAACGTTACTTTTCAGGTTTTTATGATGTATAGCGTAGCAAAAAGAGATTAGATCTAATCTAATGTCTAGCTGACACTGACTAGACTTACATGACAGTACAGACAAAAGACCACACAATCCAAAGAATACAAAATGCTCCGATAGAATAAAATGTTGTCTCATGTTATGAACAAGAATTAAGTAGATTTTCCAATAATAGAAAGCTATCTTAAAACATCTCTACAACGCAGATTGTGTAAGTAACCCAAAGTGAGTAAGGTGAGCCTTGAGCTGGTTTCTTTTGCAGAATCAACCAGCGGGTGACTCGATCGATATGGGCAGTGGTGGGGTGGGGGTTGGAGAGTGGAAAGAACAGGAGCTAATACACGGAGAGAGGTTAGAGGAGGCAAAAGCCCCAGGCTGGGGGGGAGGGTTATGGAGAGAGGGTAAGGTCGAGCTGAGGGAGCAGGGGGAAGGGAAAGGGGGGAGAGGGCATGGGTGTCAAGGAAACAGATGAAGCCATATGGGTTAAAGATCTGGTGTGAATTTGCATCTAGATGTTGATCTTTTACCTGTGTTTTATGCCTCACAGTATTTTAGATCTTTGGGTGGTATTTTTAAACCAAGACGTGGAAGTGATGACATGATCACTGATCAGGTTAATCCACCTAAGCTAATGTATTATTCATTGGTTTGACTGATCTGTAATCGGCACCCTTTGCTGAAACACATGGAAATGTACTCTAGAGAATAAACTGACCTTAAATACTGACAATCACAAAAAGAAGGAACACAAGTCATTAGAATAACAGCATGCAAAGGTCAGACTACTTTCCTCAAATCTAAAAGTCTGTTCAAAGTGCTGTTTCTGTGATGAAGGCTTTTCATCAAATTGCAAATGTCTTCAATTCTAAGTTGGTGCAAGACCAGACACAATAGAGAAAACTGATTAAAAACAGAGCGAACTATGCTTTGTTGAATATGATAGTAGAGAATTATCTTGATAAACTGTGTCCTAGACAGAGACTAGACATCAGCAGAAAGTGTTACTTCTGACTTGATAATTTGTTTCTATCAATTTACTGCATGTGAGGACAGGCACCAGCTAAAAGTCCTTTTGTTGGAAATCTTAAAATGATTTAACAATTTCTGTCTCTTTCTAAAGACAATTAATGTGAAAAAGTGTCCCAAGAACCAAGAGAACAGGGTTATGACGACAATCAATAATGACCCTGCTAATGTGGATTCTGAAGAAATGTCACCTTGTTCAGTTGGCACTTAGCTTTACTCTAAGAAAAAGAAAGTCCCTGTAAGCATGCAAGTATTATTTTTTGTGTGAGCTTCCTTTCTAATCCTATTTAGATGATCACTTAACCAAAATGTTATATAAATATAAGGACCTGGGACCAAGTGTGAGATTACGGTTTAAAGTAAACTATGCAACTGCATCCTGGTAATCCAAAATCTTTTAAATACCGAGCACAGCTGCTAAGGTCTTCTACAATGCAGTGTTTTCCCTAGGTCTGTGAATGACTTAGGTGCACATGATTGGTGGGGGGTTTAGGGGTCCTCCCTCAAGAAAATGCAGCGTTTTTCAATAAAAAAAACATAAGCAATTTCATTATTTTGGACCATTATTGTCATCATATCTGTGCCTAAAACGTTGGAAAAGCTAAAGCAGATAATAAATTAAAAAACAAAACATTTCTCAGTTCATGAAGTGACTAAATAAAAACCTTAATTTTAAGACGCCACCTTGGGCAAATCAATAACGAAAATAATCGTTAGTTGCAGCCTGTCAAACCACATCCCATCAGGGTTTAGCTGCTGGAGAAGTTCAAACATGCAGAAAGCATCTCTCAGTTTTCAGACAGAGTCTGGTTAATGAGTCTAACTTAATTGTGTATTGATCTTTTTCCTTCAGCATGAATTTAACAAAGCAAACAAATCGTATACTGTATATCCCAGTTAAGATGATCTCTTGGCACTGATTATGGCATGCAACTCAGACCTTTGACCATGCAGTCAAATATTATAATGACTAAAAATAAATGAAATAAATAAAACTCTTTTTCAATCGCTCTGCTTAGAACAGACATCAGCGGCAATTCCACACCACGATCTGAAGCATGTATAGATGCAGCTGTCACACCGGCCATTCCAGCAGGAGCATCTTACCACAGGACTCAGGCTTCCCCTCTGCTAGCACACTGCTGCTGCCACTCTTCTGTACCACCAGAGCTTCTGCTCACAGCCCCCACCACGCAGACCACAGCGCAGACAGCACAGCAGCAAACACACACACACACACACACACACACACACACACACACACACACACACACACACACACAAACACAAACAAAACAAGAACCAACACAAGGAAAGGAAACACAAAACAGGAAAGAGAAAATCATGAGGGAGAAACAATCATGGGAGAAGAAAAATTAAATGAACAAATAGGTAGTTTAATAAAACATAATGGTTTGGACAGGCAGCAGTGCAGTCTCTAAAAATGAACTAGCTCGTTTTTTTGTTGAAAGTACCTTTTTTAAAATACCTCTACTCCTACACATGTCACTTTACCAATCCATTCATTAGTCCTTCAATGACTGGGGCCACATTTTTCAAAACTTTGTATCCTGCATTAAAAGCATGTGCTTAAGTGCCTGTCCCAGGACCTTAATAAAATAAAGAGAATATGTGGGCTTTGTGATCCAAAATATTAGAGCTGCAGTAAGCTCACATTGCAATACATTTTAGCATGATGAAGACACAGCTGGTTAAATTGCAGCTATACTCAATCATAGACTGTATTAAATAGTACTCAATGCATTTTCAGGTCTGTCTTGGTGGTTTTATAAGTTGTGGCAAAACAGCTGATAATAAATTTAAACAAAACAAAGTTGCAGCTGGTCTTGGTCCAAGCCCTTTTTTAAATGTCTGGTATATTTTACGCCTTTAAAGATAAAGACAATAAATAACTTAATTACTGCACATGATTCATTTGGAAACATGTGAATGTCAGGAGCCAGTGTTAACATCCATTTCCAGAGTATCTGACTACTCCTGCCGATCCTTCATAAACCCAAACCACTTATTAACCACTTAGTAATTATGACAGAAAATGTGCAACTAGGAGACAATCTGGGAAAAGATTGTTAAAGAGTTCATGCAGATGACTTAAAAAGGGATAAACAGAAATACAGAGAAAAACCATGCAGGCATGCAAAAAGTCATGACATAAATTCTAATATGAATCATGTCAAGAAACAATATTCTTATTTAAGGAGGACCGATAGATGGAGTTTTTAAAGTGCTCATATTATGCTTTTTGGCTTTTTCCCCTTTCCTTTGTGTTATATATCTTTGTGTGCATGTAATAGGTTTACAAAGTGAAAAAGCCCAAAGTCCACCCCAAAGGGACTTACCATCTCCAACAGAAAACACTGTTCACAAACTGCTCCAAACAGCTCTATTGTAGTCCAGCCTTTACTTCTGTGACGAACGTGCGTTACTTTGTAACACGTTATAATGCTCGACTAGCTGCTAGCATGGCACGCCCTCATACTCTGCTTCTGACTGGCTAGTAGTCCTTACCTAGCTACTGTCCATGTGCAATTCCCAACAAAGATGGAACAGAAGTGAGATGCCTCACTCTGTAGCTAAAACAGAGAGCTCAACACACAGGGTGAAAAGAGGAGCTGCAGCAATGTGCAGTACAACAAAAAATATATGGCGTTTTTTGAAAATTTGACCATGTAAACCTATTTTGATATAATCTCTAAATACAATTATGAACCTGAAAATGAGCATAATATGAGCACTTTAAATAAAGAATCAATTTGCTTCTCTGTGGTTACTTGGCTGGTTTAATCACTGCATCATTCAAAAAATGGACCAAACCATCGGAGAAATACATGACAAAAGGTTTTAGTGTGTTGATACACAGACAAGGCAACAAGTGCATGTCTTGCGTAACCACTGAAAGATCACATCTTGTCTATGTTTTGTTGCATCACACAGAGATTAGCCACCATGTGGTGCAAAGGATTTTCTATTTTGTTTTGAATACAGAAGCTTCAGCCATATCTTACATAAATCATACTGCCCCGATTGCTGACAAATACCACAGGGAGTGTCCCCATATCAAACTAGTCTGTTTCTGAACCCTATCTCACCCTGCAATAAACTTGAAACTGCATACAAGGCTTAGTGCCTTTTTGTGGCCTTCAAGTATGCATCGAGACCACCCAACCACTTTGAACATACAAAACCCACAGTGCACTGATTTATGCAAAACAACAAAAAACATGTGGACATTAAACATGCAGCTGCAGATTTTAAGGTCCTATAATCAAACCTTTCTTTGCTTATCAGCTTAAAACCTGCAACATAAGCTTCTGCCAAACAGTTGGTATAATGCAGTGTAATGCATACTTAGCCAATAAAGACATACTATACTGTCTGTTGAATTAACACAAAAAGGAAAAACATTTCCAACTCCTGTTCAAAAAACGTCGTTAAGCTCCAGTCTTAGGACTCAAACATCTTCTCTGATCAGACCACACAAGTAAAATGAATGTACAGTTTTTAAAAAGAGCACAAAGCATAGAGCAAGATACACACACCACCTTTTCCCAGCCCAGCATGCTTTGTGTATCAAGCAAACCATCATCTGCACAATTGTTTCATAAGACTGTGTGTTAGAGAGAGAGAGAGAGAGAGAGAGAGAGAGAGAGAGAGAGAGAGAGAGAGAGAGAGGATGGAAGAACATCCAGAGTATGTGACAGAGAGTAAAAGAAAAAGAGTGACCAAGAAAAACAGAACAGGAATATGAGTCTGAAAGCGAAAGTGGGATGTTACCTGTAGGGTCAAACTCATTGGAGGGAAGTGAGGTTTTGTCACTTTTGGGTTTCTTGTCTGGGGGGTGGTCTTTACTGAGAATGCTGCTGGTTCTAGAGAAAGAGAAAAACCCATGAGAAACAGGTAATCCCACCACAAAAAGGTGGTTACATGTTGGCGTTTATCCAGTAGGTGCGGTCATATGCAACACTGTAGTCTTTTATAGTAGAGTAGCATGTTTTACAAGCAGTGTCACTACATCTCGCTGTACTACTACCATGTACGTGCACAAGATCCATGCAAGTGAAGGTTCGGTAGAAATTACACCAACACACAGAACTAGCAATTGTTCACTTCAGCATTGAGGACCTCTTAGTGTATGAATCGTGCTGAGTGTGTCTACTGTATAATGTGACAGCCAGAGCGGATGTGGAGCTGCTCTGCTGAGTGCCCAGGGAGCAAGGCCAGAGAAAGGACGCTCCTCAGAGGAGGTGCTACAAGGCCAGACTCCGGCTTGAACCTCGGTAGGCTATGTATGGCTGCCTCTGCCTATACCGGCCCCAACTGTGAAAGGCCACTGTTCTGTTCACAGTGAAAGGCAGTGATGGACCGCCCTCAGAAGAGGGACCCCTTTGTCCCTCACTCTGTCTCTGTGTGTGTACATGAGTGTGTGAGAGAGAGAGGGAGAGAGAGAGAGAGAGTATGTTTGGTTCAAGCTCTGAAGACTTCTGTGTTGCAGCACACCAGTTTCTAGTAAAACCTGCCTCATTTTCCTCATCTGGAGCTCTGTGTATGTAAACCACTGGTGTGTATGTGACCACGGGATTACCCATAAACATGCATATATCTTTGCAATAAAATATGAGAAAATAAAGATTCTTACCTATTTGCTTTCTTGGGAAACCTGCAAGATAAAACAGGAGAAACTTCAGTATCTCACAGAAATTAACTGTGACTATTCATGTAATAAAGTAAACAGAAACTGAACTCTTTATGCCTACATTGAGGGAGAAAAACAAGATGCCAAGCTGACAGCTTCCCCTGAGACCCATATAGTGGTAAACCTGATAATCCTGATCAAACAGAGTTCTTCAGCTGCAGATTAAAGCCTTTTCCAGGTCAAATGTCCTCCGCCTCTCAGATCTCAGCTGTGTGTACGCGTGCCGTGATTTAGTTCCTCACAGACATCATGACTTGACTGTAATAATCATAACCTAATCACAACCATGGCCTGTTTCATTTGAGGCAGCCTGCCCCGAAAATGATTACTACAATTTAGGGATACTGTCAGCACCATATTGGAAAAGGCTATGTTTTCCAGGAAGTTAGAGATGTATTTATTGATTTGCTGTCTGGCAAATGCAAATTGAAATGACAATTTAGATTTAAGGAGATACTGCACTGTTAATTCTCGCAGTAGGTGTTTGAGGTCAACTTTATGATAAAGCCTTAGCCCCGATCAGACAGAGCACGTTTGCAGGTTGCAAAACATGAGACGCATCACACTGCATTTTTTGTTGAAGATGCCCCGATCAGACAGAGCGATGCCAGTTGTGTCTTTTTCTTTTTCTAGCTAGGCAACCACCGGATCACTCGGTCTCAGCCAACAGTTATTTTGCTGGTAAGTTAAAAACTTTTACGATCTGTTGAAGTTTTTTCAACTCGAGGAGCTCAGGGTGCTCCTGCAAAAACGTGAGGAGCATAGAGTGGAAAAACGCATTCAGCAACCCAAAAGCAGCAAGGAAAACGCTTCACTCTCATTGGAAACAATTACAAAAAGCTGTCCCAGGCTGCTAAGACGAGCTCTGTCTGATCTGGGCCTCATGAACCCTAACTCAAAAGTAGTTTAGTAGTTTTGGCTCACAAAACCTGACCCAAGTGGACCTGGCAATGCATGTACACAAGAACCAATTTTAACTCCAGTACTCCATGAAAGATAAATAAATCATAAGCCACACTTTAAAATGGACATTACCATTCATGTTCTAGATTCCCTGTAAGTCATTGAGAGAATATATCATAAAACTATTTAAAGGGCAATATTAATCATATATTTTATCTGTAATGCACTTTCCACTGAAAGGAAAATCTTCTGAACACTCTTGAAGTTTGTGCCAAACATCTGTGTGGCCCCTTGGCTCTAAATTATTCCTGGTGGGGTCTGCACAGTTTAGAGAGCCATGTATTGCTATTCTTCTTAATGTAGTAAATAAAAAAAAACACTTCAACTGGGTTAATAGTTATATTGTTACATAGTTACCATAAACCCTAAATTTAGATTTAGAATTTTTTATTGCGATGAAGTGGAAAGCATGGAAAAGACTGATGTCACCGCCAGGAAATAATCCCACAAAAACAAATACCTTTTTATACTTTATTGTCAAACACAGATCTCTTTATTCAGGACATATTTGCTAGGCGGGACAGCAGTTTATTTGAAGTAGGGTTTGACACTTTGTAAAATGCTTAAGGAAATGTAAAATAGACAAAAATAATAAATGTACCTCTGAATCGCACTAGTATTCTTTAAAATCTAAATGCACACAGTATTATAATACAAAACAGTAGTACGAATAGCTACACCAGTCTTCCGTAATAGGGAGGACGCAAGACTAACTAGCCCACATTAACTATCTTTCTCCTGGCGACACTGTGTCCCATTCAGAGCCATGCAGGGGCAGCTGAATGGCCCGTTTATGAAAATGCCTAAGACTGTAATAAGTTCCAGAGCCTCCAGCAGAAAAAAACTAGCTTTAAGTAGCCCACTCCCTAAGAAACCTCTGAATTGGAGATGGAAAAGTCAGCACATAAACACACATACTGAACTGGACATGTGCACACACAAGCTCAGTGATGGCAAAACTGAGCAGGCAGATGTTGTTCTTGGTTGATCATATAGGAACAAATGAAAACGTGACAGGCAAACCAAGTTCTAAGGGGCTAGAAGATGTCTATAATGGCTATGCTAAAGTAGACTTATGAATCATGCTTTCAGAAATAATGTTGAACAAGATGTTTGAATCATGTCATGTTAAAACGGTTCAAAGAGGACTGAAAATTTTGTTTAGAATTATATTGTGTAGTATTTATATCTCAAATAACCGTGAAATGACCTGGCTGCGACACATTTACGTGCTAAGTAGAGGGAAAAAGGAGGTCATGAAGAAAGATCGCAGCAATGGACCAAAACAACAGGACAGAGGGAAAGAGAAGACCTGTGGAGTGGCGTATCAGGGGAGTCGAAAAGGCAGCAAGAGACGGAAATACAAGGTAGAAGATAAACTGGTAAAAAAAAAGATTTACAGAGAAAAAGCATCTCTAGACACAAACTTAGTTGTACTGAAGGCTGTACACAAGCAAAAAGCCCGGACATTTATGCCAGTTTAACCAAAAAAAGAAGTACCAGTAATCATCCAACAGAAGGCTACACATCTGGATGAGGAAATTACACTGTATACAAATACAAGTACTTAAAGTGATGGAGCTGGCTGTTTTGTGAGTTTCAAGGATATCAGACATAGTGTGATTTTCACAATTATAATAAATATACTGTGACATGCTACATTTTCTCAAAATTTAGGTGATTTCTTAATGGGCAAACCAAAACTATCCTGCTGCCCAGAATCCTGAAACTGCCAGATCTCTGGTCGAAGTTGGTGAGAAAACCACTCCACGGCTTGACAGTAAAAGGTCCTTAGTTTCCCCTCGCAATCAGATCTGGATCACTGTTAACCCTTCTTAAGGTTTTTCCAGTGTTAATATAAAGATACAGGTAGACTAAAATACAATAATAATAAATAAATAATAATAAAACAACAATAATTTTGTAAGGACAACCCGCCTTACTTAAAGGCAGGGTTAGTAACTATTTCCAATATACACTCTTTTATATATTGTTTGAAATGGTCTTTACACTCTGACAGCAATAACATATGGCCTCTGATAATGGAGCAAAAGAAATCCGTCATCTGCTGTAATCTTGTAGAAAACGCCAACCAATCACTGCCTCGCAGTCCACTTGGAAAGAGCCAATAAAATGCCTCTTTGCCCCGCTGCGCGTACTCTACCCCTTCAGTATACGAGCCTGAGATCAATGCGCATCGTCGCTGCCCGAGTTACTGCAAGTCTTCTGGAAAATGGAGGAGAAAACTCAGCAAAAGTTGCCAATGCCGTGGTTACTTGCAACCACCTGCCCTGCTAAAAAAGGCAAAGAAAAGAAAGACTGAAGCTGAAAAAGCAGCAACTAAAAAGGATACAGATACAGCTAGCCGGAGCCCTGAGGGCAGGGTGGATGGAGCTCCGAGGATCAAATCTTTCAAATCTTGCTAGCTTTTCAACATTACCAACCCTGCCTTTAAGTTATTTAACAATGAGTCTCTACTGGCACTCTCTATTGTACTTTCCATAACCAATCAGATTGAATGCCTCCTCAGAGATACTGTGAGAGTTGTCTGCGACAGATATGATAACAGCTACAGCACCTAGCCTTTATTTTAACTGACAACTAAAGTCATCATGCCCAATTTATGTAGTGGCATTACAAATCAAAAGAAACTCTCATGAATTTCCATTCTGTTTTGCTTACACCTCCATTACATGTGCAAAAAGGGCAGTTAAATATACACTTGACATGTTAACTCATGATAATTCAAAATAATGGAGAACAATCCTCACATTCATGGAAAACCATAGCAATTGGAAATTGGATATATTGCTAAGCTAGTAACGCAGAAGATACATAGATAAACACAGATAAAAAGACACAGTTAAATACAAGATTAGCATGGCACTTGCTATGCTAACCTGGCTAGAAAGTAAACAATGCAATAGATATGGGTAAGAAGGGGGTTGCACTTTTTAAATGGGTGCTTTCAATATAAATTAATTCTAAAGACAGCACAGCAGCTGAGGTTCATAATAAGTCATAGTGCCTCCATAGCTAAATACTGTCAATTTTATTTGTCACATCGTATGAGGTACAATTCCATTGAAATGTTATCCCATCAGCTCCTTTAACATGTACATGATTCATCAGAATTTGGCCGTCAGATCGGCACACAGAAAAAGAGTCACCCGGTTGAATGGCACCGGCACTCCTGGATCCAGTCAAGTCTCGCCAAAAGGACACTACAGCTCCCGACATCCCGCTGGAAACCCACGCAGGCACAGAGGCCACCCAGCTCACCATCCAACGCCTATACACTGGCTAACAGGATGCCCGGCAGAGAAGTCGCAGTCGGTGTTAAATGCCTCCACGCTTGCCCCGGTGCCCCCTCTGATATAGAGATGGAGATGGACGCAGAGATGGTCTTGTTTGTCTACATAGTAACGATCATACCCGATAGCCATCTTCACCTTTTCCTCTGCGTTTACTCTGATGGTTACATTTGAAAACCTTGATCGGCCAGGCTAGCAGGAGACTGGTGAGTTCCTTTCCCTATCCTGATGAGGGACTCATAGCCACATGCCTTTACTGTCCAACGATAACTAATATCTGTAAAATAGAAAATTCAGCATAAATTTTGCAGAGCTGACGGTAGGGCTGGGTACCGAGTAGGGCTGAACGATTAATCGCATTTGCAATAATGTCGCGATATGTTAAAACAAGGCTGCGCTTTGGTCACGTGTTTGCAAGAGCAAATCAGTCTGCACTCCGCAGAGAAAGCATCAACATAGCACGCTAACGCTACACCGTACCTTGAGCAGTCATTCAAACAACTCTCAGTTGTAGTTCAAAACTTTTACAGCCATTTTAATAAAATGAAGGGTTTTATTCGGGCTCGAGTCCATACATGCAGTTAATGGATACAGGCATGCAGAACTGAAGGCTCGGTTAGCAACGATTAGCTCTGATTAGCGGTTAGCTAACTAGCGCCGTTCTAAAGATATGGAGTGGAGGAGACTGCCGTGGGGAGGGGTAACAACCAGACTCTGATAAATTACGTTTGGGGAGCTTTCACAGCAACGTGGCTGCGTTGTTTTAACGGTTTTATTAGTACAGTTAATCCCACGGCAAGACCACCAGCAGCGTGCTACTACTAACGTAACGATAGCCTCTCAATGTTGACGCTGTCATGCACGCAGCACGCAACTTCATGAGGGGGAGGGGCTGGAGGCAGCTCCTCTGTGTGCGCTGTAAAAAAATACATATACAGTATATATACTATATTTTTACTTATTTAAAGGCATACTATGTAACTTTTCCCTCTTCGGTCCCCCTACAGGTTGACTCATTGGAACTACAGCCGCACGAGCTGCAGTTCCAATGAGTCAACCTGTAGGGGGACCGAAGCTGAAAAAGTTGCATAGTATGCCTTTAACTGTCTAGTAAAGTTCAAAGACAGTGTTTAAAAAGTGCAATCCACATGTTTACATATGTTTATTACAGTAAATAATAATGAAATAATCTAAATACTACAAAGTGTGGTAAAGCCACATATCTGTTTGTATATTTCTGCAATCTGCACTTTAGTTTGTGTGACTTGTTTCTGACTTTCATACGAATGTTTACACCAGGCTTGGTCAGTGCTCAATATACTACTGTGACTGAAGTAGTTAAATAAAAGATGTCATTCACATAAATTCGTGCATCACCTAATTTCATCATCATATACAGGCCTGGCCTCCAGGAAAGAACAGTTAGTTTAATCTATCTAGCTAATCTTGTGTTGTTCATACTATACAATGATTTATTGCTTGTCTTTGTTGAATAAAAAAAAGAGCTTAAAAAATAATCGCATATTAAATCGCAATCGAAATATTGGTGAAAAAAATCTCAATTAGATTATTTTCCAAAATCATTCAGCCCTAGTACCGAGACCTGGTGCTTACATGGCACTGGTGACTTAATGACCGGTATATCCCAAAACGAATAGCAACGCAGATTTCGGTGCCTCATTTCAGTGCCACTTTAATGCCTGAGCTGCCCTCTGATGCTCCAAAACAGACGTTAGAGGCAACAGAAGCATCGCTGCATGTGATGCTAGTTAACATTATACCTGGCAGAAGGTAGCGTTAGCCTACCGTCAGCTAGCAGCTGGATTAAACACGGTAAATGCTGACAGCTGAACGGTGTAAAAGTGTTACTGTATTTCACTGTAGAGGATTCCAACAGTTGGACGTACAACAGTCTGCAGCTGCCGTTGTCGGAAAAAGAACACAGACGGTATGTTTACTTGAAACTTGCCTCGCCAGCCTCG